>NC_051322.1:15649733-15952764 GCF_015220235.1 Choloepus didactylus
GACTTGTGATTGTGAAAGCCTTGTGGCTCATACTCCCTTTATCCAGTGTGTGGACAGATGAGAGTAATGGGAACAAAAATTAAATGAATAACCAGGGGGATGGGATGGGTGTTCTTCTTTACTTGTACTTTTATTCTTTATTTTTTTTTGGAGTAATGAAAATGTTCAAAAATTGATTTTGATTATGAATGCACAACTATATGGTGGTGCTGTGAACAACTGATTGTACATTGTGGATGATTGTAGGGTATGTGAATATATCTCAATAAAACTGAACTGAAGAAAAAGAAAAAAAAGAATGTTCTGATAAAAGTGAAGAAAGCCAGAAGAATATGATATTATCCAAGTAAAGGTATTAGAATTTCAATAAGGGAACAAGCAGTAGGTAACAGGGTCAAATGATACCAAGTATGTTTTTTAAAAAAAGTAAACTGTCAAGTTTCCAGTAAAGACATGAATGACATTAGAGTCCAACTCAGATTCTTCCAGGAGAGTGGCTGTTCTTTAATCAAATTGGGGTGCATTGTCTGGAAATTAAGACTATGAGAGGTCAATTGGAGACCCTGGAGTAGAATCTCTTATCATGGAAGAAAACAACAAGATTCCTAACTACTTCAGGGTCTTTCTCCTTCCCAGGCTCTGCTAAATTTTGTGGTTCTCCATATTAGGAGCTGGCAAAATCGGTGTTCATACCATGGTCTCCAGAGAATTGCTGGACTGAGCACATCTCACTTCATTTGTTAACTGGTGCTTAAAAAAAAAAAAAAAAGAAGTTCTATGGAAAATAGTATGTATAGGAAAAGACAAAGAAGAACAAAGGAAGGTTTGTGGACTCAAAATTTCCAGGTTCTTTGAAACTTAATTCTCATTAAATTTATTTTGTGCAAGCCTATTTTTGATAGCAAGAGTTGTTTCCTTTGGTAGATATTCTTAGTCTGTTCTAGACCTCTGGGTACCTTTTCAGTTCCAACTTGTATCCAATAAGTCTACATAATTACCCTTGAAATCAAACTCTCACTTTTAACTTTAGCTGTTTGCTTAAAACCTGCCTTAGTATCTGTTGTTAAGTCATGACAAAGGAGACAAATTCATCTAGGTTCAAATTCTTCCAAAACAATGTCTTCTGGCTCCTCAAATTTATCTGTACATAGAGGACTCTTCTTATTCATTACTTCCTACCCAAGTAAAATATTCCACTCTCTTCTCTAGCTCTATGTTGATGTCCCATAGTCAATTCAAGTATCTCAGGGGGAGTTCTCCAAAGAGCAAATGAGTTTATATGTTTTGGCAAAAAGCACCTGGTGTGATGGAAAAGTTTTAGTAATGTATAGTGGTGATGATAACAGAACATTGTGAATGCAATTAACACCGCTGAATCATATATCTGAATGTGGTTAAAAGGAAATTTTAGGTGGTATATGTATTGCTAGGTTAAAAATTAAAACAAAACAATACGAAATCATAAAACTGTGTAAAACAAACACATGAACCCTAATGTAAGCAATAGGTTAGTTAGTAGTACAATTATAATAATATTCTCTCATCACCTGTAACAAAGCAGTAATGCAAAATGTTAAAAATGATGGTGGGTATATGGGAATTGTATTTTCTGCATTATCTTTCTTTCAACCTACAACTCCTCTAAAAAAAAAAGTTTTGTCTTTGTGGCCACTTCCCTACTGTTAGAGGAATTGTTTGGGAACCATGGAATGTTACGCTATTTGTTGTGTTGTAGTTTAAAACATAAATGTAATTTTAATAGGCGAGGGTTTCTTTTTCTAGTTTTGCTTATGAGCATGGTGCATAGATCTCGCAATTGTGAAAACATTCTGTTGGATTAGTAAAACTAATGAGTAAAACTTCATCATCATCTCAGTTATCTCCTGCTGATACTGGCTTATCTTAAACACTGCGCTATCACCATAAGCTTCTGACTACAAAGACAGACCGTCCTACGTCCTTATGCACCAAGTGCCTTGTTCAGTACCTGCAATATAATAGGCATTTCATAAATGCTGTTTGAGCAAATGCATGTAAAGTATGTATAGGAACAGACAAAGAAGAGCAAAAGAAGTTTTGTGGATTCAAAATTTCTAGGTTCTATGAAACTTAATTATAGTTAATTAATTCTGATAATTTATTGAACCAATAGTATGTTTAGACCTGAAGATTGTTAAGAATTTGCACTCTAATTTGCTTTAATCACATGCCAGTTCATTCATTTGAAACATGTAAAGCATTTATCCTTTTTATTCTTCCCAATATGTATGCAATTGTTTGTTATTAAAGGTCAAATTCTTAATTTCTGAAGAGGGTAAGTACGGTGGTTGGCAGAGGTTAGGTTTCCATTTTCATTTTGGACTGCATATTTCCTTGAATCTTAAATACAGAGAGTTTCTCTCATCCCCAAACTCAAATTGAAATTGTATAACCTGTTAATGCTTCATTTAGTTTATGGGTTCAATGTCTGTGCAGTTGCTTGAATGTCGACTTGCCCTTAGAATTTTTTTTTTTTCCCTGCATCAGTGTTGTCTCTCTTGATTGCCACTGAGGATTGCATCTGTTTAACTTTCTTTCTGTTCAGCAAAGATCACTTCGGTTCTGAGCTGTAGCCTAAAGCCAGAGCCTGATTCTTGGAGCAAGTAGTTAGCTTTGTTATGCTGCAGTCAGTTCAAAGGTGTGTGGCCTTGCACTTGCCAATGATGGTGCAGAGTGGAAAGAGAAAGCACTTGCCCTTGTGAGCACTCTCTGGCTCTTTTGAAGATTAGGGCAAAGCTGCAGTTTCTTTGAAATCATGTAGTTCTTCAGTGCTCAAGTTGTAAGGGAAAGCCATGTAGAGAATAGCACTGGTAAGGCATTTTGCTATTTTTCATAGTTTTGAAAGTTATGTTAACTTCCTTAAAGACTGGGATGAATTCCTTATTTCGTTCTAATTGATCAATTACTGTCATCTCCATAGGAGCCTCTTACCTGAGAATAGGAGGAAACCACACATTCCAGAAAACTCCAAAACAAAACCAAACATGAAAACAAAACAGCGTCCCTTTCAGATTTTTCAGCTTCCTAGTTGTTTATTTTTCGAATAAAATCACGTAAAATCAAAAAAGACCAAAAAGCAGTACAAATATACTAATATTTTCTTTGCAGATGCACAGTTTATGGAAGACAGTCTAGTTTTAATGTCATGCCGTATTCGACAATATGCCTGGGTAAATTCAATGCCAAACAATAGCAGATACTGAGACACGGGGCACACTTAGCCCATCTTCCATTAGCGTTGAATAATTCCAGACAGAGGCTATAGAGGAGTGCTTTAGGCTTTGATCTACATCTGTATCACATTATGTCTTTCATCTTCGCATCCTCCAACTGTTCATATTTTCATATGATTTGCCTTCTCTGCTTGCACCACATGCCTTCATGTACACACGGGTACTTCATCAACGCTTCAGGATGATCATGATTTATGGTGTTGTGGTCAGCTTTTTTTTTCTTTTTCTTTTTTTTTTCAGCCCTTAATGACCACAATCAGGTAAAACTAAATCAATAAGTACTTAGCATCTGTGGAAACAGAAGGCATTTGTCGGCTGATCAGTGTGGTTCTGAGGTGTTTCATATTTCACTAAATTGTGAGATAACAAAGGTTACTGCTACTTTGGGTTGATTTATGTTATGTCAAAAAATGCTAATTCCGGAAAGTCTCTCTGATGACCTGAAGGCCACTGTCTACAAAGTATGAAAAGTTTAAATGTCACATTTCCTTCATCCTTCCCCTTTAAGCAATTCGTTTGTGATTTGTTGTCTGAGTGCTCAGGACCACGCTGACCAGTCACAGTGACAGCTCTTTTCACTAGGTCAGCTGAGTCTGTTAGCATCCCATCATAGCACAGCAGGCAAGGGTGCAACCAGGTAGTTCACCAGTCCAACAGGAAGCCAGCACGGTGTTAAGGCAAGAACGACCCTTCAGTTAAATTGGTTTTCATGCCGATGATATACTTAGATACATAACACAGGTTGGTAGCCATAATTTCTTATTCTTTCGATGCTATGTTGTAGATAGCATTTTCCCAGCTAATTGGAGTGCTTCGCATGTAGATTTCATGCATCCACATGCCATAGGAAGATATAAGATATGAGGGGTTTCACTTTCAATAGTGATTATTTCCTTATTAGATGCATCTTTGTTAGCTATTACCATTTCTGCATGCAAGATAGCAACTGCATATAATTACACCTATAATTGACCAAAGAGAGGTCAGTTAGCCAACCCTGTGTGAAATTAGACCACTAAATTTACAAGTCAAATAGTGTCATTTTTTAAATGATTTCCTTTTGTAAATTCAATTGGATAGCTCAGATTATAGTTTTAATACTGTAAGAGATTACTATATTTGATTTTACAAAAATATAGAAAAGTAGGTATAAATATCAGTTTAAAGGAATTATATTACATAGCCCTGGAAGATTAGGAAAAAAACAAAAAGAATGTTTGGTAGGTTTGGGATAGAATTTGGATGTTTACTGAAATGAAATTAATTGTAGTAAGTATGAAAAAATGAAACTAAAAATGTGCTTTTATAATATATGTATACAAACCAATCAGAGTTATAAATTTCATAAACAGCTAGAACACATCTATTTATGTTTCTTCTCTCTGATCAAAAAGGGCTGTACAGCGGTTCTGGTTCCTTATTCCAGTATACATTTCATTTTAAAGTTCAATAAGAGGAACACGATTAATTTATTTCTTGTAAGAGGCTGTGTCCCAATTGGCTAATACTGCCGTTATGCAAAATACAAGAAATGGATTGGCTTTTATAAAGGGGGTTTATTTGGTTACAAAGTTACAGTCTGAAGGCCATGAAAATGTCCAAATGAAGGCATCAACACAGGTATACCTTCACCCAAGGCAGGCCAATGGCATCCAGAAAACCCCTGTTAGCCAGGAAGGCACGTGGCTGGCATCTGCTGATCCCAGGTTGTGTTCCGCTCCGCTCTCAGCTCCTGTGCATTCTTCAGAGTGTCTCTCTGGGCTGTAGCTCCTCTTCAAAATGTCATTCTCAGTTGCTCTGAGGTCCTTCTGTCTGTGAATCCCTTTATATGACTCCAGTGATCCAAATAACTCCCACCCTGAATGGGCGGGGTAACACCTCCGTGGAAGTTATCCAATCAAACATTTCACTCACAGTTGATTGAGTCACTTCTCCCTGGAAACAATCAAAGGATTCCAATTTTATCATCACTAATACGTCTGTCCCCATAAGATTGCATCAAAGACAATGACGTTTTGGGGGACATAATACATCCAAACTGGCACAACCTGTCTCTTTCGGAAGGACTTATTACGTGGTTCTGTGAACCTTTCACTTTGCATGGAGTCCGTTTATTCAACATAACAACTTATGTGTGAGTTTCACATATCTCAATATGGTGTCATCGTGGACACTCTAGCTCTTATTAGTGGTATAGGGTTGTCATGCATTGCCTAGAAATGTCTGTGTCATTGAGGAAAAATCATATGAATTCATGTTGTGAACGTAAACAATCTTATCAATGATTCAATAGCTTAGTCATCTATATATTTAGGAGTTACTACTTTAGACAGCCCACGTTACCTGAAAGCATTATGGTCTATTTGTTAGTATTTAAGTGGTCAACCATTAATATCTGTAAAATGAATCAGAGCCTTTTGGCTTCTTGAAAATTCTCTCTACTGATAAGTGTTCATTCTGAAAAAAAGTAATATTGTGTAAAAAAAGTTAAACATATTCTCAGTTTCCATACCTCCAGAGGCATGAACAGAGAAAAAAATAAGAGAAAAATGAATTTGCATTTTGCTTTGTCTCTCTGTGTCTTTATTATCTATATTATATTTTATCTGTGAGCAGTTTGGTAGATGCCATGGTTAATATGCAAAATGCGGCCCACATATAAACAGGAGACCAATTTCAAAGGTAGATAAAGTATTCACCTATGAATAATTAGGGCTATAGAGGAAAGGATTATACAAGAGCAAACTTTTAGTGAGTTCACATGAATATAAGGTTAAAGGTGAGACTTAGAATATCATTAGTTTTCTATTTTTGAAAATTGTTTCTTTTTTGGTTGTAGTGCTTTTTCATTGTGTGGTCTGTTACTACAGTCAGTGTTTTGTTATTAAAATTCTAATTTATATTTACCTTTAATCTATAAATATAATCAGATAACTTTAAAAATTAAAGATAATTTTAAATAACATTGAAATTAGAGTATAAAGCCTAAGAGATGTCAATGGAAAGAAATTTGTAATTTGTTTTCTTTAATTTTCTAGGCCATATATCCATAAATATATATATTAAAATTCTAATTTATATTTACCTTTAATCTATAAATATAATCAGATAACTTTAAAAATTAAAGATAATTTTAAATAACATTGAAATTAGAGTATAAAGCCTAAGAGATGTCAATGGAAAGAAATTTGTAATTTGTTTTCTTTAATTTTCTAGGCCATATATCCATAAATATATATATATTTTAATTTTTACTGTCTCTTACACACTATTAGAGGGGATGATAATATGATGCTACCTCTATCTTGAGGTACTATTCAGAAACAAAATCACTTGCATAGTAATGCAATTGCATTTCAATTTAGAAATCTTAGTAACAGTAAGTCACTGAAGAAGGGCTGAGTCAAAAAGAACACAATAAGAAAATCCTCTGGGTTAAAATTTACTTGTGAAACTTTTAGAATCGTGATTTCCATGATATGTCGTAGTGTCCTTATATGCCTAATGGAAAAAAATAATTGCTTGAACTAACCCATAAGTTTGCCTTTAGAATCATTATAATACAGGTGAGCTTTTCTGAGACAATAAACGCATATGTATGTGTGTACATGTGCAGAAAGTGTAGCTGAATTTTATAAAATTATCATTTACTGATCAAAGTACTGTTGCTAATTAATTGATACATAACTAACTGAGAAAATAAAATAAATCTGTGTGCATTATCACACTTGTATTCATAACAATGTCAAAAAAACAAGGCAATTTTAATGTATTATTTGTGTGTACCTTTTGCACTTTATTTCTTAAAAACTGCAAAAATTTCATGCATTCTCACAATTTCACTAAGCCTTAAGAAAGTTTTTTTGCATTTAAAAATGGTTGATAATAATTTGTATTAATTTTTGCTTTAAGATAACAAGTAACTTCTCTTAATAGACGTTCATATAAGCTCCCTTGGTAGAAAAAATTTAGAACTGGAAGTAATCACCAGAAACTTCAGAAAATTGTCTTTATTTTAATCTCAGATTCTGTTGAGAGTTTGGTTTATTTACCTAAAGCTGAGGGTGCTTTCGAGGCTAAACATTTGCTTTGGGTGATAGATCCACTGCAGTAATTTACTGGGGCAGCCCTCAGTCAACCTCTTGAGAACATGACTCCGTATTGATTCGGTGACCTCGTCAAAATGACTTGAGGACTGTGGCTCTAGGCTAAACAAGCTGTGTAGACAAATGAGCAGATCTCCAGCTGAATATCCTATCCAGTTGTATTCTTTCAGAGAGAGATGCACAGGGAATTCATGAAGTGGGGATAGGAGTTGGTTTAGTGAGACTGGCTGGGAGAATGCACTTATCTCAAGGCCTCAGTTTATTTTCTGCAAAATATGTGCTTGGATTCACATGATACAGTGTCTCTTGTAGCAGTAAAATCTTAAAGTAATGTTAAAAATAATCTTCTGAGAGTATAAAATAGTGCATTTTTGAAAATGACCTGTGCTAGATGTTTCAAAGTTATAAGAAGTTATTCTTAGCTATAATAGTTGAATGCCCTTATTTGAGACATAGTAGGCTATTTTTAAATGTTCTCTACCCCTTGGCTCATCATTATTCATATCCCTTTTACAGTCTGAGGGTCAAAGATAATGTTTAGAGCTATTATTTTCCCCTAACCTAAAACAAAATATGCCATAGTCTCAATAAGCCTGAACTAAATGGTTATAAAATAAAAGGCTGTAATGCCAGTTTTCAAGGACAATTTCCCTACTTTTCATTTTTCCCTTGAAAGTTACAGCTGTCATATTTGTCATAAATCCCCTTTGTTTTATTTTCTGGTATTGTTTTCATTAAAGTGCCTTATTTGCCACATTATTTTCTTTGAATGTATTCTCATGACATTGAAAAATAGATTATTCAAAATGCTTAATAAACTATATGTTTAAGTGTTAATCGATGTGAAATTATTCAAGAGCAAAGGAAAATAAAAGTTTTTGAAAAGAATGTGAATGTGTTTTTTTTTCTTTTTAAGTGTTTTAACGTTATAAGTATGAGATACTATATGAAATCTGTACCTAATATTGAATCCAATAGTGCTATGCAAAATGAGATAGCCAACGTAAGAATCTAGATAAAAGCTTTGCCATAATAAAATATTAAATCAGAATTTTAAAAGATTCATTAAAATGAAAAATCCTCAAAGCCACATTGCACATTATGTTGAGTATAATATTACACTTGTAAATGTAAATTATCTACAAGAAGGACCACAAAAACCGTGGCTGTAGCTAATCAAACCATGTCTTCCATAAGGATCAAGATTCATCTCTGTTTTACTTTAACCAGGTGGAAATATTTTTGTGATTTTTTTTTTTTTTTATTGAGAAGCTGTGGGTTTACCAAACAATCATGCACAAAATACAGGATTCCCATATGCTTTCTTATTATTAACAGTATGCATTAGTGTTATACATTTGATACCATTGATGAAAGCACATTTTTATAATTATGTTATTAACTTCAGTCCATGGTTCAACTTAGGGTTTACTGTTTGTGTTGTGTAGTTCCATGGATTTTTAAAAAAATTTTATTCTCCTAACATATATGCAACTTACCCTCTCCCCTTTTAACTATGTTCAAATATATAATTCAGTGCTGTTGATTACATTCATGACATTATGCCACCATCACCATCATCCATTACTAAAACTTTTCCATCCCAAATAGAAACTTTACATTTGAAACCTTAATTCCCTATTCCCTATTCCTACTTCATCGCCTGGTAACCTATATTCTAAATTCTAACTATATGCTATGCTTATTCTAATTATTTCAAAACAATGAGATCATAGAATATTTGTCCTTTTGTGTCTGACTTACTTCACTCAACCTGATGTCCTCAAGGTTCATCCATGTTGTCACATGTACCAGAACTTCATTCCTTTTTGTAGCTGAATAATATTCCATTGTATGTACATACCATATGTTGTTTGTATATTCATCAGTTGATGGGCACTTGGGTTGCTTCCATCTTTTGGCAATTGTGAATAATGCTGTTATTAAGATCAATGTGAAAATATTTGTTTGAGTTCCTGCTTTCAATTCTTTTGGCTATATACCTAGAAGAGGGATTGCTAGGTCATATGGTAATTCTTTATTTCCTAGGAAACTGCCAAACTGTCTTGCACAGCAGCTGCACTATTTTACTTTCCCACCAGCAATGAATGAGTGTTCGTATTTATCCACTTCATCTCTAACATTTGTAATTTTCCTTTTTTTAATAGTGGTCATTTACTGGGTATGAAATAGTACCTTGTGCTATTGATTTGAATTTCCCTAAAGGCTAATGATGTTGAGCATCTTTTCACATGCTTTTGGCCATTTTCGTATCTTCTTTGGAGAAATGTCTCTTCAAGTCTTTTGCCCATTTTTAAATTGTGTTGCTTGTCTTTTTGTTGTTGAATTGAAGGATTTCTTTATATATTCTGGATTTGATACCTTTATCAGATATGTGGTTTCCAAATATTTTCTCTCATTCTGTAGGTTGTCTTTTTACATTTTAGATAAAGTACTTTGAGGCACAAAAGTTGTTTTTTCTTTTTTTAATTTTGATGCTATTATAGTTATCTATTTTATTTCTTTGGAAAAATTTATGATGGTCTCAAGAATAGAAGAAATCTTTGATAGTCATCTGATTTTGTCCATCTGTTGTTGTCAAACATGAATATATAAATTTATTTGGACAACCAAAATTTTTTACTATTTCTTTTTCAAATAGCCCAAGATGAGAACAGTATAAAACTAAATATTCTATTTAGTATATTCATTCCTTAACAGTTAACTTTCAAATTATTTTAAAACTATTAATTTTCATCACCCCAGGAAGCAGGATTAAAAATCAGTGCAGATTTTCAACTTTGTCATTATCATCACATAATTACTTCTATTTCTATATATTTTTTTCATTTTTGAAGGTTCTAAATTTCAGCTGAAAATATAATAAAAACACAGATGATACATGTCTTTAACAATAACATTTTAGTGGAATAACAATGACATTGTTTATCCATTTGCTATATTATCAAGCCATAAATGCAAAATGAAATCAATTTTGATTCATAGCAGAATTTGCTTCTTTAGGGTTTGTTTGTTTGTTTTCTTATCATTCAAGGTACCATGTTTTTGGTAGTAGTTATCAGTAAAAAGATGTCAAGTGACAATATCTGAGTAAATGTGGAATCCAAATTATGAGGAGGTTATACTTAAAAGTTGTAACCAAAATACAAATGATAGTAACTGTGAAGAGCATGTGTTGACAATTCTATTATTGTCTGATTGCTCTGGGATGATCACCTTCCAAGACAGTGAAGATAATGAATTCTGTGGATTCATTACAATTCAGAATTTTGGTCTCCTTGTAATTTAGTTCATACACTCAAATATGTTGTCAAGAATCATTTTGATTTAGTGATTTATCTAAAAAAAAAAAAAAACACAGTCTCATTTATTCTTCTAGGTTATAGATACCAAGAAGACAAAGATGAATAATACAGTCTTCCCTATTAAAAATGCATAGATTATAATTGGAGACTGAGACTATCAAATGCTATTATTCTATGGAATAAGTGTGTGAAAGTGTAAGGGAATTCTGGGATTCCCTTGAAGAAAGGGGCAGGTAGGTAATCAGGTAGTGGAGAAGCTGACCCAGAACCTTGTGACTGGGTACCCTGGTGGGCCGTCATGAAGTTAAGGTACAGTTCTTCAGACTGCCATGTCTGCCCAAGACTTCTGACCCTGACTGCAAGGAGTTAGGGTCCAGATGCAAAGTTAGAGAGAAAGGTGCATGCAAGACCAACCTCACTTCTGACAACAACTGCAAGTTTGGGGGTTCCACAACCATCCTCAGATTTAATTATGCACCAGAAAGACCCAAAGAACTCACTAGAAGCCATTCGACTCATGGATACAGTGTGTCAGGGAAGAATTCCAATTAGAACCAGTCAATGGAAGAATTAATTACACAGGGAGAAGTCTAGGGCGGTTCCAAACGCAAAGCTTCTCTCGTGCTCAGGATGCATATCTCTGCTAAATCTATATATGTTGACATGCATGGATTATTGCCAACCTGGGTAGCTCCCCGAGGATTGGTACCCAGAGTTTTTATTGGCATTTCATTAAGTAGGCAGAATGATAATTTGTTATACCATGTGTTCTGAGGGGCCACCATGAGTCACCTATTTATCATAAACTATCAGGCATGATCCCTGTGGCCAACCAGGAAAAACGAAGACATGCCTATCACACGGGATTCTAGGGATTTAGACCTCCCTTTAGGCAATGCCAAATTCTTTCCTACACACCACGGAAGGCTTCCGGAAAGAGATAACATTTAGGGATGAATGGTATTAGGTAAAATAGATCAATGGTTTTGTGATGGCAAGGCACTGATAGCAGAGGGAGTTCAAGAGTCCACAATGAAGATGAGGGGAAACATGGTTGAAATAGACCTAGAGGTAGTCCAGATACTAAGTTAACAGAACAGGACATTAAAATAACTATGATAAAACTGTTAAAGAAAATAGAGGAAAAGATTGAAAAGGTAAAGAAATGTGACTTATACCAGAACATTGGAATACATAAAAGGAATATAATGAAACTCTAGAACTGAAAAAAATGCAAGTTTTGAAAGGAAAAACTCAATAAATGGATTTTGCAACAGATTTGACACAGCAGAATACAGGATACATGATATGGAAGATGTGCCAATAGAAGATAAAAAAACTGAGGAAAAGAGAGAGAAAAGAATAAAAAATACAGAAAAGAGTGTGAGAGATGTTGGACCCAGAGGAAACATATGGCATATCTGTAATTGTTCCAGAAGGAAATTAACAGGAAAAATGGGGAAGAAATGATATTTAAAGAGATAATGGCTGAGAACTTCCCCAAACTAAACTTTTCTAAAGAAAGACCCTCTTGCAGCTGGTCTCCAGAGTTGGTCCACAAAAGAACAAGTTAGCTCATATTCATGCTCTTGTGTAGTCCCCTCCATTATTGAATATGAGCTAGCACTGTGACTTACTTGGTGTAATAGAATGTGACAGTAGGGATACTGTATCAGGATTAAGCCTTAAAATGGCCTGGCAATTTCTGCTTTTGAGCTCCCAGGAGCCTTGAGTCATCATGTAAATATTCCAGCTACCCTGCTGGAGAGAGACCCTGGAGGAAAAGTTACCTTAGGTGGAGAATGGTTACATGAAGGAGAAGCAAGACACTACATATGTTGGTGGAGGAGCCATATTGAACATTCTAGTTGCCTAGAATGTTCTAACATCCAAATGACTCCATATTCAGCAGCACCTGAATGCAAGACCTACTGAGGGATCCTTTGCTGTGCTCCATCAACCCACAGAAACATGACCAAATAAAATGGTTATTACTTGAAGGCAACAAATTTGGAGTGGTTTGTGATGCAGCAGCAACCAGAATGAAAACAATCCAATAGATCCAAGAAGCTAATTGAACCCAATGAAGTAGATGTACAAAGAAAACCACACCAAGGAATATCTTAGTTAAACAGCTTAAAACCAAAGACAAAATGTTAAAATCATCTTCGGGGTTGGGGGAAGACATACAACATAAAAAATTAAATAAAACAAAACCAAACTAAGAAATGTCGGAAAGTCAGAATTCCAGAAAGGCTGGAAGATATCTTAAAATGCTAAAGAAAATAGCTCTCAATGTAAAACTATAAACTCAACAAAGAGAGCCTTCAAAAATAAAGGTAAAATAAAAAGGGTATAGCAAAATCAAAGAATTTTCTAGCAGACATGCATTAAGAGAAATGGTAAAAGTAGTTCTTCGGGCAGCATGATAAAGATACAAAAGGAAAACAAAAAATGAAGGAAGAAATGAAGAACAATCGAACGTTCATGAATTAATGTAGACTGTATAAAACAATAATAATAACTGCAAGTCTTCATATCATTGATTTCCCAAACCTAAATTCATAATTGCAATTATGCTAAGAACCTAAAGAAAGAAAGAAGGATTTCTCTCAAATATTGATGTATGGAAATAGATTATAAATACATAAATACATGAATAAGCACACAAATAAAACTAAATAGAACATGCAGAAAAACTAATAAATAAATAAGCCTCTCCCAGGACAGATGGGAGGGTGGAATGAAAGGGATGTGATCATTTTCTAAAATGGCTGGACATGAACGGGCCACATGTGCAAAAGTGAGGCTCCTCTCACTACGTAAGTTAACTCTTATTGTGTGCTTGGCTGTTCTGTTTCTGAGAACAACTGCAGGATTTTAGTGATGGAATTTTCATTTACTATCAAATCAGTAAAATTGAGTTTACTGTCACATGAATTATCTGGTACTTATAGGAAAAGAATGGAAGCAAACTTAATAAGGTCATGCATTTGGGTCAAGTCAAGGCCAAATTCTCTCACAATATCCTGTATAAAGATACAGATAAAGAGACACAATGCTGACAAGGTGATATATAGGTGGCCACATTTAGGGGGATCAGCGCCTTGTATATCACTTGGAGTCACATTACAAATGGCATTTGAGTTGCAGCATAAAAAATTTAATTAGTTGCAAACATTAGTTTATTGGTTGTATATTTTTATTTCGCTTATACTTAATGTATGTGTTGGGATTTTTTTTTTTTTTTTGCATTTTTCTGCACTTTATTATTTCATTTAATAATGTATCTTGGTAGTCATTTGAAATATACATTTTGTTTACCCGTTCATCTGTTGGATACTTAGGTTGCTTCTGTTTTGTTTTAAAGTTCATGAACACTATAAATGTAAAGAATTCATAATAATTTCATGTCCATACATATATTTATTTAAAAGTCACAATTTAAACTTCACTTTATTTTCTTAAAAAAGCTTTTTTTTATATACCTTTCATTGGGGAACTATATTTTAGTGAAGTTGAAACACTTTTGCTAGAGTTGTGCTTATTTTGGAATGTGTAATATTATATTGACCTAACATTCACCAGTTTTTCATGATGATCATAATATACTCACATGATTTGCTCAGCTTGACCTGCCTAAATTTTACGGCAACATCTCATGTGTGAAACTCAAAAAACTTGGTTCAATGTATTAAGTAACAGTGGAGAATAAATAGTCTTTCTTTTAGTTCTGTGAATGCTGAGTATCAAAAACACTTATTAAATTTATCATTATATTATGCAAAATTAATTAAATGAACCATAACCTGTCTTGCACTATTATAATTCATGAAGTAAATTTATCAAGCAAACATCTAAAGTTAATCTTATTAATAGAGAAAAAAATTATTTCTTTCCTAATTTCCAATTGCTACTTGGAAATCAGGTGACCCAGATTTGTGTACCTTTTAGTGGCAAAATATATATTTATTGAATTTACTCTATAAGCAATTAATCAAATTTCATAACATTTTTACCTATAAAATAGAAAATATGCTTGAATTCAGGCAGGATATTTTCTGTGAATCTTTGAAGATATAATCTTGGAAAAAATACACTCCATTCTCTATTCTGGGTGTGTGTGTGTGTATGTGTGTGCGTATGTGTGTATGTGTGTGTGTGTGTTGACTTAAAGGAAAAAATTCACAGAGATGAATGCAGAAAATGCAAGGCAATTAGTACTTAAAGGGCTTCTAGTTTCTGAGTTTGTGTGGGTTAAAATAAGGACGACCCGAAGGAGTAACTTTCATTAAACCAGATTAGATTTAAATTGTGAGATGCAAATGTTCAAGGGCAGTCTTAATATTTGCCATTCTGGAGTTAACATCTAATTTGTAGACATCTAATATGACAAAAGTGCATACTTCAGCAGGAAACATCAGTAAGTTAAATTTGCATGAACAATTAAATTCTAGGGCACAAGCATTTCCTGCCATACAGTCATCCAAAGTGTACAATCAGTTGTTCACAGTACCATCATATAGTTGTGCATTCATCACCCCAATCTATTTTTTGATCATTTTCCTTGTACCAGAAAAAAGTGAAAATAAGAATAAAAAAAAAAGTAAAAAAAGAGCACCCAAATCATCCCTCTTCTTACCCTATTTTTCATTTAGTTTTTTGTCCCCATTTTTCTACTCATCCATCCATACACTGGATGGATAAAGGGAGTGTGATCCACAAGGCTTTCACAATCACACTGTCACCCCTTGAAAGCTACATTTCTATACAATCATCTTCAAGAGTCAAGGCTACTGGGTTGGAGTTTGGTAGTTGCAGGTATTTACTTCTAGCTATTTCAATGCATTAAAACCTAAAAAGGATTATCTATATAGTGCATAAGAATGCCCACCAGAGTGATGTCTCGACTCCATTTGGACTCTCTCAGTCACTGAAACTTTATTTCGTTTCATTTCGCATCCCCCTTTTGGCCAAGAAGATGTCCTCAATCCCACAATGTCGAGTCCAGATTCATCCCCGGGAGTCATGTCCTGCATTGCCAGGGAGATTTACACCCTTGGGAGTCAGGTCCCACGTAGAGGGGAGGGCAGTGAGTTCACCTGCTGAGGAGGCTTAGTTAGAGAGAGAGAGAGGGCCACATCTGAGCAACAAAGAGGCACTTGGGGAGACTCTTAGGCACAATTATAAGCAGGTTTAGCCTCTCCTTTGCAGTAATGATCTTCATAAGGACAAGTCTCATGATAGAGGGCTCGGCATATCAAACTGCCAGTCCTCAATGTAACAAATAGCATTTTTAAGATGACATTGACATAGTTGTTTACAATAATATATGAATGATGTATATTAATCTTCAGAATTAGATAAATAAATTCTCAACAAGAAAAAGAGAAGAGTAATTAAGAGACCCTTCTAAGATGGTGAAAAGATTGTTTTGGAAAAAAAAAGAAAGAAAAGTACATGTGACATTAGGAGAGATTATTATTTTTTGAAAGTGATAAATAAGATATAATTTTTTAGGGCCATGCTTGGTCATGCTATAGTACAGCCAGTTTTATAAGAACAAACCCCTGTGAAGATGGCATTAAATTCCAAAAGTATCTTCTCTTAGACTTCTACTTGTGCTGTAATGTTGTTTCCTGCCTCTAAGTTCATAATTATTCAATTACATTTTAATATATTTCCTTAATTTAATTCTAATGCATTTCAGATTATTTATTTACTAAAAACATAGTCCTCTAAGCTATATTAAACATTATACAAAGCATGAAGAAATTAAGATGATGAGAAACATCTTCCTTTCTCTTAATATTAAAGAGAATGAAAACAAAGTTACCACATGCGGGTATTTTACAACATAGCCATGGATTATTATCAACAGGCTTTCCTCTCTTGCAGAGGAGAAAAATTTCCACAGCCAGTGCTCCCAGATTTTGATATGAGTACATTGTGATGATATTTACATTCAAATGAAGATAGGACCATAAAGGGTTTAGCTAGAGCTATCTGCTCATCAGGACTACGGGCCCATCAGGACTCATCCTTTTTATGTATTCCATTTCTTTAGAACAGAATCTAATTGTTTCTTGAATGATCCTTGCGTTTTGCCTCAGCAATTGCGCCTGATAGGCCGTTCCATATGTTTATTATGTTCTAAGTAGGGGGAGAAAATCTTGCTAACATCTGCTATGGGTTGGTTTCTTTTTCATTCTCATTTTTATCCTTAGCAATTCTTACATTTTCGGAAATGGGTGTTCGATTAACATCACATATTATTAAAGTAATATATAGTTTAACCACTACAATGCATATAGTTTGTGTTATTTTCATGATATTAAATCCTATACTATTAGATACCAGAATGACCTTGATTTTATCCTACTTAAATATAAAATAATAAAATAAAAGCTAAATAGCAACAGCCCCCATCAACAAAAGGAAAGAAAAAAAGAAAAAAAATGAAGCTGCTACTTGATCCATGAACAACTGCTTATTACAGATTGCACAGCCCAAAGGATATATAAAATAGAGCTGTAGCAAAGAAGCAAATAAAATGCTTTTAAACTTGAAGAACCCAAATTACCCACATTTATTTCTTTTTATGCTTCTATTAATAGTAATAATGCATTCATCTTTGTCTTCTCCTTCTGACTTTGATTATTCTTTGTTTTGAATGTTTAAATATTATTTACATTTCTGTTTTATTTGTATATTTTCATAGGCCACTTCAAACTTTGTGAAGGAGAAGCAAGGTATAAGTAAATAAAAAACAATATTAATAATAAGGACAGAGTTTTAAATATGTACAATATTTTCAGCACGTTTACTTATCTACTCTCATATGACCCTTACAACAACCCATCAAAAAAAGCATTGTTATTTGTTTTTTCATATCACATTATAAAAGTGAAACTCAGGGTAATAAAACATCTTAACCAAAATGGCAAAATTGAGATTTCAGAACTGCTTTCACGGGTAGGCTTTCTGGAACACTTTTGTCCAATTTTACATTTTAATTCTGTTAATTGTTGACTCATTGCTAACTTCATATCCAGCTTGTAGTGGGTTATCAATATTAAATTTGTAGTGGATTTTAGCATCTGTGTGTGGATGTCAATATCTACCACGCTGTAGCCATTGGGACTGTAGAACTATAGGAACTTCAGGGGAGCAGATATGACACATAACCAAAGAAAGAAGGAAGTCTGAGAGAAAGAGAAGGGACTTTTTTTTTTTTTTTTTTTTTTAGACAATCAGTAGCTTTTAGCAAAATCACAGAGCTGTGCATTCATCACCACAGGCAGTTTTAGAACATTTTCATTACTCCAGAAGGAAAAACCCTATGCCCCTTAACAGTCACCTCTCGATCCTTCCATCTTTCCCCAGCCCTACATAAACACTAATCTAATTTTGCCTCACTGTATATATTTATATTTAAATTTTATGTAAAAGGAATCATACAATATGTAGTATTTTGTATCTGGTTTCTTTTACTTAGCAAAATGTGTTCTTTTATTACTGGTTGTGTGTGTGTGTGTGTGTGTGTGTGTGTGCATGTGTGTGTATAATTAGGCAAGTTGTAGGTTTAGAAAAAAATTCATGTAAAAAAACAACATTCCCATATACACCCTATTGTTGAGCCTTTGCATTGGTGTGGTACCTTTGTTACAATTAATAAAAGCATATTAAAATATTACTGTTAACTATAGTCCATAGTTTGCATTAGATGTATTTTTCCCATCTATCACCCTGTTATTAACACCTTGTAATAGTGATGTATATTTATTAGAGTTCATGAAAGAACATTCTTAAATGTGTACTGTTCACCACAGTCATCGTCCATAACAGGGTTCACAGCATTATACAGTCCCATGTTTTATCCCCTAGCTTTCTTTCTAGTAACATACATGACCTAAAATTTCCCCTTTCAACACACCTAATTCAGCACGGTTGATTACACTCACAATAATCTGCAACCATCACCATTATCAATTTCAAACTTTTGTAACCAACCTAATTAGAAATTCTGTACAAATTTAAGCATCAGCTCCCATCCTCTACCCTCATTCTATGTCCTGGTAAACTATACTCTAGATTCTAATTCTACGAGTTTGCTTATTATAATTAGTTCATATTAGTGAGATTGTACAATATACATGCTTTTGTGCCTGGCTTCTTTCACGCAACATCAGGTCCTCAAGGATCATCCATGTTGTCACATGCATCATGACTTCATTTCTTCCTATAGCTGAATAATATTCCATCATATGTATATACCACATTTGGTTTATCCATTCATCGGTTGATGGGCTCTTGGGTTGCTTCATCTTTTGGCAATTGTGAGTAATGCCACAATGAACATTGTTGTGCAGATGTCTACTTACTTCCCTGCTTTTGGATTGCTGGAGCATATGGCCATTCTATACTTAGCTTCCTGAAGAACCACCACACTGTCTTCCATGGCAGCTGCACAATTTTACATTTTCCCACCAGCAGTGAATGACTGTTCCTATTTCTCCACATCCTCTCCAACACTTGTATTTTTCTGCATTTTTTTATCATCATTTTATTGAGATATATTCACATACCACACAGTCATACAAAACAAATCGCACTTTTGATTGTTTACAGTACCATTACATAGTTGTACATTCATCACCTAAATCAATCCCTGACACCTTCATTAGCACACACACAAAAATAACAAGAATAATAATTAGAGTGAAAATGAGCAATTGAAGTAAAAAAGAACACTGGGTACCTTTGTCTGTTTGTTTCCTTCCCCTATTTTTCTACTCATCCATCCATAAACTAGACAAAGTGGAGTGTGGTCCTTATGGCTTTCCCAATCCCATTGTCACCCCTCATAAGCTACATTTTTATACAACTGTCTTCCAGATTCATGGGTTCTGGGTTGTAGTTTGATAGTTTCAGGTATCCACCACCAGCTACCCCAATTCTTTAGAACCTAAAAAGGGTTGTCTAAAGTGTGCGTAAGAGTGCCCTCCAGAGTGACCTCTCGGCTCGTTTTGGAATCTCTCTGCCACTGAAGCTTATTTCATTTCCTTTCACATCCCCCTTTTGGTCAAGAAGATGTTCTCCGTCCCACGATACCGGGTCTACATTCCTCCCCGGGAGTCATATTCTATGTTGCCAGGGAGATTCACTCCCCTGGGTGTCTGATCCCACGTAGGGGGGAGGGCAGTGATTTCACCTTTCAAGTTGGCTTAGCCAGAGAGAGAGGGCCACATCTGAGCAACAAAGAGGCATTCAGGAGGAGACTCTTAGGCACAAATATAGGGAGGCCTAGCCTCTCCTTTGCAGCAACCGTCTTCCCAAGGGTAAAACTTATGGTAGAGGGCTCAACCCATCAAACCACCAGTCCCCTATGTCTGTGGTCATGTTAGCAACCATGGAGGTGGGGTAGGCGAATACCCCTGCACTCTCCACAGGCTCCTCAAGGGGGCACTACATCTTTTTTTTTTCCTTGTTTTTCTTTCTTTTTTTTTTTTTTTTTAACTTTCCCTTCTTTTTTAAATCAACTGTATGAAAAAAAAAGTTAAAAAGAAAACAAACATACAATAAAAGAACATTTCAAAGAGACCATAACAAGGGAGTAAGAAAAAGACAACTAACCTAAGATAACTGCTTAACTTCCAACATGTTCCTACTTTACCCCAAGAAAGTTACATAATATAGCAACATTTCTGTGAACTTGTTCCTACTATATCCATCAGAATTTAACAGACCATAGTCATTTCTGGGCATCCCCAGAACGTTAAATAGCTTATCTGTTCTTCTTGGATTATTGTTCCCCCTTCCTTAATTGCTCTCTATTGCTAGTTCCCCTACATTCTACATTATAAACCATTTGTTTAACATTTTTCAAAGTTCACATTAGTGGTAGCATATAATATTTCTCTTTTTGTGCCTGGCTTATTTCGCTCAGCATTATGTCTTCAAGGTTCATCCACGTTGTCATATGTTTCACGAGATAGTTCCTTCTTACTGCCGCGTAGTATTCCATCGTGTGTATATACCACATTTTATTTATCCACTCATCTGTTGAAGGACATTTGGGTTGTTTCCATCTCTTGGCAATTGTGAATAATGCTGCTATGAACATTGGCGTGCAGATATCTGTTCGTGTCACTGCTTTCCGATCTTCCGGGTATATACCGAGAAGTGCAATCGCTGGATCGAATGGTAGCTCTATATCTAGTTTTCTAAGGAACTGCCAGACTGACTTCCAGAGTGGCTGAACCATTATACAGTCCCACCAACAATGAATAAGAGTTCCAATTTCTCCACATCCCCTCCAGCATTTGTAGTTTCCTGTTTGTTTAATGGCAGCCATTCTAACCGGTGTTAGATGGTATCTCATTGTGGTTTTAATTTGCAACTCTCTAATAGCTAGTGAAGCTGAACATTTTTTCATGTGTTTCTTGGCCATTTGTATTTCCTCTTCAGAGAACTGTCTTTTCATATCTTTTGCCCATTTTATAATTGGGCTGTCTGTACTATTGTCATTGAGTTGTAGGATTTCTTTGTATATGCAAGATATCAGTCTTTTGTCAGATACATGGTTTCCAAAAATTTTTTCCCATTGAGTTGGCTGCCTCTTTACCTTTTTGAGAAATTCCTTTGAGGTGCAGAAACTTCTAAGCTTGAGGAGTTCCCATTTATCTATTTTCTCTTTTGTTGCTTGTGCTTTGGGTGTAAAGTCTAGGAAGTGGCCGCCTAATACAAGGTCTTGAAGATGTTTTCCTACATTATCTTCTAGGAGTTTTATGGTACTTTCTTTTATATTGAGATCTTTGGTCCATTTTGAGTTAATTTTTGTGTAGGGGGTGAGGTAGGGGTCCTCTTTCATTCTTTTGGATATGGATATCCAACTCTCCCAGCCCCATTTGTTAAAAAGACCATTATGGCTCAGTTCAGTGACTTTGGGGGCCTTATCAAAGATCAGTCGGCCATAGATCTGAGGGTCTATCTCTGAATTCTCAATTCGATTCCATTGATCTATATGTCTATCTTTGTGCCAGTACCATGCTGTTTTGGCAACTGTGGCTTTATAATAAGCGTCAAAGTCAGGGAGTGTAAGTCCTCCCACTTCATTTTTCTTTTTTAGAGTGTCTTTAGCAATTCGAGGCATCTTCCCTTTCCAAATAAATTTGATAACTAGCTTTTCCAAGTCTGCAAAGTAGGTTGTTGGAATTTTGATTGGGATTGCATTGAATATGTAGATGAGTTTGGGTAGAATTGAAATCTTAATGACATTTAGCCTTCCTATCCATGAACATGGAATATTTTTCCATCTTTTAAGGTCCCCTTCTATTTCTTTTAGTAGAGTTATGTAGTTTTCTTTGTATAGGTCTTTTACATCTTTGGTTAAGTTGATTCCTAGGTACTTGATTTTTTTAGTTGCTATTGAAAATGGTATCTTTTTCTTGAGTGTCTCCTCAGTTTGTTCATTTCTAGCATATAGAAACATTACTGACTTATGTGCATTAATCTTGTATCCCGCTACTTTGCTAAATTTGTTTATTAGCTCTAGTAGCTGTATCGTCGATTTCTCAGGGTTTTCTAGATATAAGATCATATCATCTGCAAACAATGACAGTTTTACTTCTTCTTTTCCAATTTGGATGCCTTTCATTTCTTTGTCTTGCCGGATTGCCCTGGCTAGCACTTCCAGCACAATGTTGAATAACAGTGGTGACAGCGGGCATCCTTGTCTTGTTCCTGATCTTAGAGGGAAGGCTTTCAGTCTCTCACCATTGAGTACTATGCTGGCTGTGGGTTTTTCATATATGCTCTTTATCATGTTGAGGAAGTTTCCTTCAATTCCTACCTTTTGAAGGGTTTTTATCAAAAAGGGATGTTGGATTTTGTCAAATGCTTTTTCAGCATCTATTGAGATGATCAATTGATTTTTCCCTTTCGAGATTTTAATGTGTTGTAATACATTGATTGTTTTTCTTATGTTGAACCATCCTTGCATGCCTGGAATGAACCCCACTTGGTCATGGTGTATGATTTTTTTAATGTGTCTTTGGATTCGATTTGCAAGTATTTTGTTGAGGATTTTTGCATCTATATTCATTAGGGAGATTGGCCGGTAGTTTTCCTTTTTTGTAGCATCTTTGCCTGGTTTTGATATTAGATTGATGTTAGCTTCATAAAATGAGTTAGGTAGTGTTCCCTTTTCTTCAGTGTTTTGAAAGAGTTTGAGTAAGATTGGTGTCAGTTCTTTCTGGAAAGTTTGGTAGAATTCCCCTGTGAAGCCATCTGGCCCTGGGCATTTATTTGTGGGAAGCTTTTTGATGACTGATTGGATCTCTTTGCTTGTGATGGGTTGGTTGAGGTCTTCTATTTCTTCTCTGGTCAGTCTAGGTTGTTCATATGTTTCCAGGAAATTGTCCATTTCTTCTACATTGTCCAGTTTGTTGCCATGCAGTTGTTCATAATATCCTCTTATAATTTTTTTAATTTCTTCAGGATCTGCGGTTATGTCACCTTTTTCATTCATTATTTTGTTTATATGGGTCTTCTCTCTTTTTGATTTTGTCAGTCTAGCTAGGGGCTTGTCAATCTTGTTGATCTTCTCAAAGAACCAACTTTGGTGATATTTATCCTCTCTATTGTTTTTTTGTTCTCTATGTCATTTATTTCTGCTTTAATCCTTGTTATTTATTTTCTTCTACTTGGTTTAGGATTGGTTTGCTGTTCATTTTCTAGCTTCTTCAGTTGATCCATTAGTTCTTTGATTTTGGCTCTTTCTTCCTTTTTAATATATGCATTTAGTGCTATAAATTTCCCTCTTAGCACTGCTTTTGCTGCATCCCATAGATTTTGGTATGTTGTGTTCTCATTTTCATTCGACTCAATATATTTAGCAATTTCTCTTGCTATCTCTTCTTTAACCCACTGATTGTTTAGGAGTGTGTTGTTTAACCTCCAGGTGTTTCTGAATTTTCTAAGTCTCTGATGGTTATTGACTTCTAATTGTATTCCATTGTGGTCAGAGAATGTGCTTTGAATAATTTCAATCTTTTTAAATTTATTGAGGCTTGTTTTATGTCCCAGCATATGATCTATTCTGGAGAAAGTTCCGTGAGCACTAGAAAAGTATGTGTATCCTGGTGATTTGGGATGTAATGTCCTGTATATGTCTGTTAAATCTAATTCATTTATCAGATAGTATAGGTTTTCAATTTCCTTATTGGTCTTCTGTCTGGTTGATCTATCTATAGGAGAGAGTGATGTGTTGAAGTCTCCCACAATTATTGTGGAAACATCAATTGCTTCCTTTAGTTTTGCCAGTGTTTCTCTCATGTATTTTGTGGCAACTTGATTGGGTGCATAGACATTTACGATTGTTATTTTCTTCTTGCTGAAATTGCCCCCTTTTATTAGTATGTAGTGACCTTCTTTGTCTCTCAAAACATCCCTGCATTTGAAGTCTATTTTATCTGAGATTAATATTGCTATACCTGCTTTCTTTTGGCTGTAGCTTGCATGAAATATTTTTTTCCATCCTTTCACTTTCAGTTTCTTTGTGTCCCTGTGTCTAAGATGAGTCTCTTGTATGCAACATATTGATGGTTCATTTTTTTTGATCCATTCTGCGAATCTATATCTTTTAATTGGGGAGTTTAATCCATTTACATTCAACGTTATAACCGTGAAGGCATTTCTTGAATCGGCCATCTTATCCTTTGGTTTATGTTTGCCATATTTTTTCCCTCTCTCTATTTAATATCCTTTATTGTACCCATACCGAATCTCTTTAGTACTGAACCTTTCTCCAAGTCTCTCTGTCCTGTCTTTGTTTCTCTGTGCTGTAGGGCTCCCTTTAGGTATCTCCAGTAGGGCAGGTCTCTTGTTAGCAAATTCTCTCAGCATTTGTTTGTCTGTGAAAAATTTAAGCTCTCCCTCAAATTTGAAGGAGAGCTTTGCTGGATAAAGTATTCTTGGCTCGGAAATTTTTCTCACTCAGAATTTTAAATATATCGTGCCACTGCATTCCTGCCTCCATGGTGGCTGCTGAGTAGTCACTACTTAGTCTTATGCTGTTTCCTTTGTATGTGGTGAATTGCTTTTCTCTTGCTGCTTTCAGAACTTTCTCCTTCTCTTCTGTGTTTGACAGTGTGATCAGTATATGTCTCGGAGTGGGTTTATTTGGATTTATTCTATTTGGAGTTCGCTGAGCATTTATGATTTGTGTATTTATGTTGTTTAGAAGATTTGGGAAGTTTTCCCCAACAATTTCTTTGAATACTCTTCCTAGACCTTTACCCTTTTCTTCCCCTTCTGGGACACCAATGAGTCTTATATTTGGACGTTTCATATTATCTATCATATCCCTGAGGTCCATTTCGATTTTTTCAATTTTTTTCCCAATTCTTTCTTTTATGCTTTCATTTTCCATTCTGTCATCTTCCAGGTCACTGATTTGTTGTTCAACTTCCTCTAGTCTTGTACTATGAGTGTCCAGAGTCTTTTTAATTTGGTCAACAGTTTCTTTAATTTCCATAAGATCATCCATTTTTTTATTTAGTCTTGCAATGTCTTCTTTATGCTCTTCTAGAGTCTTCTTGATTCCCTTTATATCCCGTACTATGGTCTCATTGTTCATCTTTAGTTCTCTGAGTAGCTGCTCTAGGTGCTGTGTCTCTTCTGGTCTTTTGATTTGGGTGCTTGGGCTTGGGTTATCCATATTGTCTGGTTTTTTCATATGCTTTATAACTTTCTGTTGTTTTTGGCCTTGTGGCATTTGCTGAACTTGATAGGGTTCTTTTAGGGTTTGTAGACCTATGGAAGTCCTTATCTCTAATTTATCAGATCTACAGCTTCGTGGAGTACACTTTCTCTAACTAACCAGCAGGTGGCGTCCACGAGCCACCTGTTCTCCACAAGCCAGTTCTCCCCTGCTTAGCCTTTTTGGTGAGTGGGGGAGTGACTCTTGTGGGGCCCAATTGGTGTACCAAGCTTGCGTGTGTAGTTGGTGTTGCCTGCCCTGTATGTGGGGCGTGTTTCTGGGCAGTCGGGGAAGGGGGGTGGCCCTAACAATCAAATCTCCCTGGTGATCCTAGAGTTTTAAAGTTGCTGCAATAGTCTAATCCTTCAGTTCAGTCCTGCCACAGTTTGTCTCTGCCACTGACCCACAAGTCCTTGGTATTGGCGTATGGCTCCTGAGACTTGCAAGTGGGCCCCTCTTCCAGGCTGTGCACCCCGGGTCCTCTGTTGAGGGATGACTGTGCTATGTCACAGGTGAGTGCCGTCCCCCCAGGGCAGTTCTGGGCTGCTGGGCTGTGTAGGGAGGCTCCCAGTCTGCTCAAATGATGGCTGAGTGGGGCTTTGTTAATTCACACTGCTCCACTTTCCCAACTCTGGGACAATCAGCTGAGGTTGCAGGGAAGGCTAATGTCCACGCCCAGTTTTGTGGTGTGTGCCTGTTATTTGAAGCACTTCCGTCACACTGGGTTGTCTGGGGCAGCTCTGGGCTATGGGGCTGGCGATGGGCAGGAGTGTTTCCTGTCCACCAGGATGGTGGCTGTGAGCGGACACCCCCCTTTTCTTGAGAAGTTGTGGTGTTTAGTGAATTTTCTCAGCCACTGGATTATTGCCTTTTGTCTCAGAGCTCTCTTAGTTCTGCTCTTGACTTGACGTGCCCAAATTGAAAGTCTTTGAAGCTTTCTGTATTGGGCTTCTTAGAGTAATTGTTTTAAAAAAAGAAAAAAGGATTGAAAAAAAAAAAGGGCCCTCCTCAGAGATCTAATGGGTTATTGAAATGCTAATAGACAAAGCAACCAGGGCCATTAAGGAAAGGTCCACAGGGCAGAGAGATCAGCTTTTGTTCAGGATTTGCATATGCACCTCAAGGCCTGAGCTCTGCCCTTCCCCTTTCTGTGTTCACCAGAACTCCAAAAATCCTCTGCTTTTATTTTGGAGTTTTTCATGTTGTTTTTTTTCTATGCCTGTCTCCTCTCTGCTGGGCTGGCTGCTCTCAGATTCTCTGGTGTCTGGTCTCAGTCTTTCTATGGTTGGAGTTTGAATCAGTAGAATGAGTTTCCGATAAGGGCTACCACTGCAGTTCTCCCTTCTCCTTCCCGGAGCTGACAGCCCCTCCTCCCACGGGACTGAGCCTGGCAGGGAGGGGCGCGGGTCCCCTGGCCGCAAAAACTTACAGATTTCGCTGATCTCAGCAGTTCGACATTTTCATGAGTGTTGTATGAAGTATGCCCAAAGACAGATTGCTCTGTGGTGTCCAGTCCACGCAGCTCCTGGCTTTCTACCTACTTTCCTGGAGGAGTAACTAAAACATACAGCTCACCAGTCTGCCATCTTGCCCCACCTCCATATTTTTCTGCATTTTTAAAAATAGTGGCCATTCTAGTAGGAATGAAATATCTCATTTTGGTTTTGATTTCATTTCCCTAATAGCTAGTAATGTTGAGCATCTTTTTCATGTGCTTTTTAGCCATTCATATTTTCTCTTTTGAAAAATGTCTGTTCACATCTTTTGCCCATTGTTTGATTGGGTTGTTTGTCTTTTTATTGTTGAATTGTAGGATTTCTTTATATATTCTGGACATTAAATCTTTATTAGATATGTGGTTTCCAAATATTTTCTCTCATAAGTAGGCTCTGTTTTCACTTTCTTGACCAAATACTTTGATGCACAAAAGTTTTTAATTTTGAGAAAGTCCTATTCATCTATTTTCTTTTCCTTTTGTTGCTTGTGCTTTGGGAGTAAGTCTAAGAAACCATTGCCTACCACCAGATCTTGAAGATGCTTCCCCACATTTTTTTTTTTTCTGGGATTTTTATGGTTCTGCCTCTTATTAGGTCTTTGATCCATGTTGTATAAGGTGTGAGATAGGACATTTTATCCATTCTGCCAATCTGTGTTTTTTGACTGGGAGTTTAATCCATCAACATTCAGTGTTAACACTGTACAGGAAGTAATTACTTCAACCATTTTATTCTTTGTTTTTTTTACACCCTATCTTCTTTCTGCCTCTCTTTTACCCTTCTAGTTACCCTTGCTGGTAAGCATCCTTTCTGCACTCCACTCCAAGCCTCTCTTTCCTGTCTTTTTCCTTTCACCCTGCAGAACTCCCTTTAGTATTTCTTGTAGGGTAGTTCTCATGTTAATGAACTCTCTTAGTTTCTGTTTATCTGTGAATATTTTTAACTCTCCCTCATTTTTGAAGGACATTTTTGCCAGATAAAGAATTCTTTGCTGGCCATTTTTCTCTTTCAGTACCTTAAATATATCATACCTCCACCTTCTCGGCTCCATGGTTTCTGATGAGAAATTGGCACTTAATTGTATTGTGGTTCTCTTGTATGTTATGAATCACTTTTCTCTTTCTGTTTTCTGGATTCTCTCTTTACCTTTGGCAACTGAAATTTGAAATTCTTATTAGTATGTGTTTCAGAGTAGGTCTGTTAGGATTTATTCGGTTTGGAGTACACTATGCTCCTTGGACATCTATGTTTATGTCTTTCATAAGAGTTGGGAAATTTTGGGCCATTAATTCCTCAAATATTCTTTCTGCCCCTCTTCCCTTCTCTTCTCCTTCTGGGACACTCATGACCTATATGTTATTCAATTCCTTGAGACACTGCTGAATTTTTCCATTCTTTTCTCTGTCTATTCTTCTGTCTGTAAGATTTTGATTGTCTTATCTTCTGGTTCACTGATTTTTCTGTCTGTTCAAATCTGCTGTTATATGCTTCTAGTGTATTTTTAATCTCTTCTGTGGTGCCATTCATTCCCATAATTTCTGTTACATTTCTTTTTATACTTCCAAATTCTTCTTCATTCTCACCCAGTGTCTTCTTAATATCCTTTATCTCTTTATGCATATTTTCCTTCATCTCCTTGAATTGATTTAGGAGATTTGTTTGAAAACCTTTGATTAGTTGTTTCAAATTCTGTCTCCTCTGAAGTTTTAATTTGTTCCTTTGACTACGCCATATCTCCTTATTTCTTAGCATGGTTTATAATTTTTTGCTGATGTCTAGGCATCTGATTATCTTTATGAGCTTACTCTGAAGGTCAGTTTCTTTCTCTTGCCTAAGGTTTTATTGTTGATTGGCTTTGTGTTAAGGCTCTTCTTTGACACTTGGTTCAATTTATTCTAGACCTTTAGAATTGCCCATGTTTAACTTATCAGATTTATTCAGCTCTTCTTCATCTGATTCTTGCCCTGGGTATTGTGGTATAATTTTTAAGATTGAACTATTTGTGTAATTGTTTCAACTCCAGGAGAAAGCTTCCTTTCCTTTCTGCCTTTTCCAGGAATCAACCTTGATCTATTCTGTTTGGTTTTGTTTTGCTTCTATTTTTTTTTTTTTTAAACTCTCCTTTTGTTGTCTTTAGTTTCTTTTGCCCAGAGGGCAAATTCTGGGAGGAGGGTCACCCTAGAGAAGACTTTTCAAAGTCAGTATTTCTCAGCCAAAACAGCGGCAGGGACCCATAAAGGGGCACAGACAAATTCCAAAGAGCCCTAGGGAGAGGGTCAGGAAAGCTGCCCAAAAGCCTTTTTGGCTCCCCAAAGCTGTGCTTTCTTGGCCTGCCCAGAAGATGGCACCCTTCAGAAAACTGTTTCCTGCAGCCCTAAATAGGCCCTGCATCTCTGAACCTCCACTGCCTCTGCCCCTGTCAGGGGCAGGGTTGAAATAATGGCCACAGTGGTCCCTGTCCAGGATGGGATAAAATAGCAGTTCAGAGCTCGGACCCAGCAATCTAAATTTGTGAATCAAAATCTGTGATCAGTATCTGACTGTGCCCCACCCTGTTCTTGCAGAAGAGGCTGCCATGCCCCTCTCCATCCACAGCAGCCAGCCAGGGACCAGACCCCAGATGCCTGGAGAGTGATGGGTGGGCATTATTCCCTCTTTTTTACTGAAGTTTCTCAGCCTTTTCCTCCTACTCTTCCCTGGATGCTTTACAGTACTTCTTTGGCCTCCAAAGCCCCAGAACAGTTGTTTCAGTCAGTTTCTGCCTGTCCACTAACTGTGTTTTGAGGAGGAGTGAGTCCTGCAGCTTCCTACTCCACCATCTTCCCCAAAAGTGCAGGACATTAAGGTTTTTATGCATTTTTGTTGTGATGTAGTCACATACCATACAGTCATCCAAAGTATACAGTCACTTGTTCACAGTATCATCATGTAGCTGTACATTCATCACCATAATCAATTATTGAACATTTTCATTACTTCAAAAAATAAAAATAAGAATCAAAATAAAAGTAAAAAAAGAATATCCCTAACATCCTATACCTCTCCTTGCCCCCCATTATTCATTTACTTTCTGTCCCTACTTTTCTACTCATCTGTCCATACACTGGATAAAGGGAGTATGAGCCACCAGGTTTTCACATCACATGGTCAAACTGCATAAGTTATATAGTTATATGATTGTGTTCAAGAATCAAGGATACTGGATTGCAGTCCAACAGTTTCAGACATTTCCTTCTACCTATTCTAATACACTAAAATTTGAAATGAACATCTATGTAATTCACAAGAATAACTTCCAGAATGACCTCTCAACCCCATCAGAGATCTCTCAGCCACTGAAACTTTATTTTGTTTAATTTCTCTTCCCCCTTTTTGTCCAGAAGGTTTTCTCAGTCCTATGATGCTGAGTCCAGGCTTATCCCCAGGAGTCATGTCCCATGTTGCCAGGGAGATTTACACCCCTAGGAGTCAAGGACATTAAGTTTTAACCCATACCCTAGATGATCTCATATAACTGAAAACTTACACTGGCGGAAGACATCTGAGGATCATTAAAAACGGGCTGCTAACAACTGATCAGAAATCCTGTGGAAATGTATTTGTGAGAAAGGTAAACTCTAATTCCTTGTTTGACTGATTCTCATGGTGTGACCATGAGGAAGCCTGAGTCTGACTTTGTATTTTAAGCCCCAGTTTTTCTAGGTCCATCAACAATTCCTTATGGTTCTAGCTGTCATGCGGTACCTAAGGGAATGCCAGTGGGTGGTTAGTGGCTACACTTTCTGCCATCACTCATGAGGGTCCTATCATCCCAGAAATAGGCCTTCAGCTCTACAGAAATCAACACAACCGCATTATGAATTCATAGGTTTTTTTGAACACACCATCAAGAAAACTGATGAGAGATTTCTCCTGACTGTATAGTTTATTTCCTTTCGAAAGACAGATATTAAGGGGAAAAAATATTTTTTGAAGAAACCAAGATGATACAACTGTATCCTGACTCTAGATTTACTTGTTGACTATACATAGATGCCAAGAAATACATGAGGTCAAAATAACCGAGAGAAAAATGGGAAAAAGTAATACAGTGACTCGCTGTTCTTTCCATGTCAGAGAATGTACTTCAAAGTTCACATCCTTCATGTTCTTGTTTTCTACACTGTTCTCCTTGTCAAAGATGACTCAGAGCTTCCTAAGGCCATAGCAACCAGTAATTTGGTTTGACGAATGCTGGCAGCATTTATATACGTCTTCTCACAGATGATTTGGAGTAGTCAGTAAAATGATTAATTATTTCTGAAGTTCTTCAAAGTGGACAAGACTAATTTCTTGGGCAGGGATGGTCATGTCTTACTCTCAAGTTGAAGGACATTACAACCTTCTTTTGTCAAAGGCCTACTAAACATAGTGGTATCTGAAGTCTTTCCAATGATTTTAAATTAGGATTAAGATGATAGTCGTTAATGGTGACATAATGCATTCCTTAAAAATCTATAGCTATAAGCTGTATGCATTGGAATTTTCTAACTGCTGCAGTCATTTCTGAACATACAACAAAATATCAAAGAAAAATTTATCACTGTTTCTGTCAAGCTATGCTTGTCCTTTTCCCACATCACCTACTTTTTTAGAATTGCCACTATTCTCCCTGTCAAAATGTTTGAAATGTCTTACCCACTTCATATTTCTTTTCCCCAATATTGTGGGTCATGGGGATTTGGGATGGTGGAGATATCTCAAGTTTTTGCAGCAAAGATCTACATATGAAACCTATTTCTGCCTATTATTTGTTGTGTGATCTATGCCTATAGTTTCAACATTTTGAGGCTCAGTTTTCTCAACTATATAATTGGAAGAGGATGAAACTCGTAAGAGATATCATAAACATCTGATGAGAATCATTGAATGTAGAATTTGTAGCAGAGTCTGGTACAGAAAAGACTTGCAATGATTTTTAACCCTGCTTCTATATTCTTGATTTATCATAAGTATTTCCATTCATATACACTTTTTTTCATCCCCTCTTTCTCATTTCCATTGCCACAAGTCTATGAAAATAACTGGCTTCAACTAATGGTATGGCATTCTAATCCATTTTCCTGCTTTTTCTGCCTGGCTATCCTCTTCTATCCATGTTACATATTTGTTTTGTAACTTTCTAAAAACACAGAATTGATCATGTTTCATCTCCACAAAAATGATTTATATTTCTCCAGGTTGCATATAATCTCCTAAGCCTGGCATTTAAGAGCCTCCATTATCTGGCCCAACAGCATTTTCCACTTTAGTTTAACTTAATTCCTGTACTTTCCTCTTAAATATCATTTATTCTCTGGTCAGGTAAATCTGCTTGTTATATTCCTTAAATATTACATTCTATACTGTCATGTTTTATTTTTTAATATAACCATAAACTATAAGCCGGTTATTAAGTATTTACATCTTTTCATTTATTCTTCTCCAAAAATATCTGCAAGGTCAGCCTTATTTAATAGTGGAAGAAGTGCGATCTGGAGCCACAATATCTAGACTGGAAACAGCTCTGACACTTCCTAGCTGTGTGACCTTGAACAAATTATGCAATCTCCTGTATTACAGAAGTCCAAAGGACATTAACTCTCAGAGACATGCTCACATACCATAAGTTTTTCCAGACTAAATCCTAAATCCTTTTCAACAAGCTAGGCAGAATTTTCTTCCACTCATTCACAGATATTTAAATATTCAATCAACACTAGCAATAAAAATGTCAGATTAAATAATTACACAACCTAATGAAATGTTTTTGTTTTCTCAATCACCTTAAGTAATATGCGTGTGTGTGTGTGTTTTTACGTACATATATGACACACAAAAACACACAGATAAATGTTTGCTCCAGATGTTTTAATTTCTGTAGCATAAGCATGACTCATCAAACGCAGTGGAGAATATTTGACCTTGAAACTCTTTAGTAACAGGATAGAAAAGATAAGCCTAAGGAAGAGAATGAAAAATAATATTGCAACCTCCCCACCCCACCAGAAGTTGACTAGAGAAAAAAAATATTTCATTACATATGACCTTCTGTTGTTGATGAGTAAGTTTTAAAATCATTCAAGGAAAAACCTTCACCCATCATCAAATGGACTACAGAGTGAAAACAGTCCTAAATATACATTTATTGAGGTTTTCCTAATTATGCTTAGATCAAGGATCCCTTTTTTCAAGGATCAAGAACTATAACTGAGGACACTTATCCTCACAATGAAGTGTTTTCCCACTCACTGCTCTTCTTTTCATCTCTGTTTCTTTCATGTTTCTGTTAGAAAAGGGAAAGGTCTCCTTCATGCTATATACCTCTAATCAGGAATGCTAATGAGATTTGGGGTTTAAACTCAGCGAACAGAACTACCAAGCTTCAGAGCTTTAGTTGGGTGTGAAACTTCTTGGGGCCAATGTGCAGAATCCCTTGAGGAACTGTCACCCTGAGTCCTCACTTCTCTAAGCAACATGGCTCATTAAAAGAAAGTTCATTATTCCTTTTATAAAGACAGGTAAAGCTAAGTGGTGAAAATGTGTAAAACACAAAAGTAAAGCAAAATATATCTATTCATAATCACACAACCCAGAAATAAATCCATTTTTTGTTAGTTCTACATTCATTCCTTTAGGAACTACGCAATAATAGACTCTCCCATACCAGGTTCTGTGCTACACAAACGGTGACCTGGTTTTAAGGACATCCAGATATAAGCTCAACTAAAATATAAATATAAGTACCAAAAATAAAATATAATGCAAAATGTTTCTCTGTAATAAATACCTCAGTACATCCTGCATTTTTCGCAACTCAGCTTAGCCCTAGGACTGAGAACACGGCCAGGCACAGAGTTAGACATGAGTTTAATAGGACTGAGTTACAGGAGTTATGGTTCCACAGTGGCAGCAGGGCTGGAAAGATGAAAGTTAACACTTTGCAAATGCATGGGATTCCAGGGGGTGGTTTATAAGAGTTAGGATGAGGGGGTTATGAGAACAGAGTTTCAGTAGGGACTTGTGACACAAAGGTGTAGAGCTCGGTTATCAACAGTGATCAGGGGAGGGGAGTTTCAGTGCTTTTTTAACAATACATCTTTTCCCCCCCTGGGGAGTTCTGATGACTTTTAAAGTCTGTCCCTGTCAAGTAGGCGGCTAATGAAATCACTATGAAGGGGAGGGGGGCCTGGGCTCTGGGCCCCACATTTTAGTTTGTGAGATACTACTGAATACACAGTTGTGGATGGTGTATGACCCCATTTTCATTGCTGAGTTGTCCATTTTGGATAGCATCATGAACATTAAAATGTGTCACAACCTGAATTATTTTAGTTTCTTTGTGTTTCCATCCTTTTCTTAAAAAAATTAACTAGTTCTCAGATTTTGTTTTGTATTCAACCTCTATTCCACACTGAAAATAAAATTTAAAAAATCAATATATTAAAAGATTGATAATAAATTTAGAGAATAGGTTTTTTTTAGTACTTTTTTGTTCATAGGAAAAAAGTAAACTAGGTTTTTAGTGTATAAATAAACATTTGATCAATCACAATTGCAGTAGAAAATGGATATATAGGAACAAAATTTGTATGTCCATGTGTTGAGTCAAATTAAAGGCATTTAGTAGAGCAACATATTTTTATAAGATGACAAACTGATTAAAAAGTTAGCTATATAGGCTTTCATGGTTTTCTTTTTTGGAGAAATGCAGAATAGTCAGCAGGATTATTATTAGCATAATGAGAAATAGCAGTAGCTAATATGAGTTCAAACCCCAGCTTCAACCCCTGGCTCTGTCATTAGGTAATTGTGTGACCTTGGGCAAATGCCTTACCTCCCAGTGGCTTGTGTGTAAAATGCAGTTACTAACATCCCTTGTAGGTTGTTGTGAGGATTAAATGAGTTAATGTCTATAAACTGCTTAGACCGGCGCCATGCCAGCGTATCAGCTGATATTAATTAATCTTCTCTTGCCCTGTTTTGCTATCCACACACCACCACCACTACTTTGGCTTTTCCTTATAACTAACCACATTTTCCATTCTCTTATCAAATGTGAAAAAGCCAAACTTATTTGCTAGGCTCTCATCAGCAACAACGACAGCTCCACCATCCTCACGATGTGGCCTATATTGAAAAGTGTGCGTCTAATCTTTATTTTTGGATGCATGTATCAGTCCTTTGTATTGAGAAGAAATACGCCATCATTTCTTAAACCCACATGGAGTTCAGGTCTTTTGGCCCAGAGAGAAGGTAGAACTCTTTGTAGGTAAAAGGTGGTCTTTTTTGTTTATTTTGTTGTTTGTTATAAAGCTTTACCTAAAGTCTTTGGTAGTGGAAAGAAAGGTATTAAAGAAATGCTTAAAAGTAAACCGCTAGACAAAGGAGTGAGGAGGAAGGATAAAACAAGTAGAATGGAAATTTTAGCCACCTTTCGGGATGTGCATGAGACGTCCCAGTGATGTACTTTTAAGGACACCAAATTTTAAATATTTAAATAAATAATTGGCATCCTGGAGGACATGGCCTGTGTTTCAAATTATTCCTGTTTTGGGGCAAGTTGTTAAGTTGGTCATTCCACTTAATTAAGGCATTTTCTGTTAAGCCTAATGGTATTCTTAATAATAATAATTGTTAATATTTATTGAGTTTTTATGCCTCCTAGACATATCCTAATTGCTTTAAGTGTATTATCCCCTCCAATATCACAAAACCTTATTAAGGTGACATGATTTGTATTTCCATTTTATAGAAGAAATAATGGAGGCAGGGATAGTTAAGAAACTTGTCTGGCAACCCCCAGCTTGAAAATGGCAGAGATAAATTTCTTATCCAGGATAGCCTGACAGAAGAATCATCTATTCTAAAAGATTCAAAGAGCAGCAGAAAATGTAAATGCTTAAGAAAATCATGATAAGCCTTTCCCAGACCTCAGACAGAAATCAGTGATTTAGGGGAAGACTGCAGAACTCCTAAGTACACAACAGGCTTTTAGAGGGCTTGAAAGCCAGTTTCCCCCTTCTAATGCATCTCTACTTTCATTTTTCGTTGGATCATTTTGGGTAGCTCTCAAGCGGGATTGAAAAGGCACAGCCAGTGATGCATGCTTAAATTAGATTGGCTCTTATTGCTTTATTTACCCTGTCATGATAAATCATAACATTTCCATCCTCTGGTTAACTGCATATTAAAATGACATGGGATAGCAATACTTTAGTGGACAGAAAATTAAAAGAATGTTTTTTTTTTCCTTAAGAAACATTATCTTTCAGCTCTATTTCCTTCTGAATATATGAGTGACATTTTAAAAATCCAGTTTCCAAGCCTTAATATTAATAGCGATTGTCAGGTAAAGAAATCAGTACTAGTCATGACAGTTCAGTAAAACAATACCAATCAAATAAGGAAAAATGGTATTTTAAACCCTGTTCACTGTTGGAATGTACTTCATCATGACAGGGCTTCCAATATATGAAGAGTAATTTTAATTTTTTTTTAAATCCAGATCTTTTTATCTTTCCTTAACATGCCATAGTTTATAGGCATTTCTCGGTTAGTGATAATCAGGCATTTACATCCCCAGGGGCCCTCCTCAGTCCCACAGAAATTCCCAATTCCCATTTCTTCTCTTCCATCCTCCAGAGATTTGGTTCACTTTCACATTACCCTCACTCACCTTTCCCTAGATATGCTAAATTTTTGGAAAAGGAAAAAAATTCATTATTTGCTGGTTTTTCTAATGAATATTTAATGGTTTTACTGTAAGTAACTAAAAGAAAACAATACCTACCAGGCAAGAATGCAGTTAGAGACTTTTGCAAGAGATGTTTTATAAACTTTTTGAGTAGTTCCGCTTGGAGTTTACTGAAATCAAAATAAGGTTAGATTTCTTTTATACAGACAATGAGGACAATTCAGATCAACTACGTGCTACTGTAAGTAACTCCCAATATTTTCTAGAAAGATCAGTCATTTATATAATTCATGAGATTCTCTGCAGGGCTTACTCCATATTCATGCCCTACCTCGGTGAATCCTATCACAATATTAAGTAATGCCAAAATATCTTAGAACAAAAATGAAATCTACACCCAATAATAAAAGGAAATGGACATTTCCTAATGCTGTTCTAAGCACAATCCCTTTTAAAAATATGAGCTCTTTTATTGTTTATGATGATATAACCTCATTTTCTCCTTTAAACTATGTCCAGCGTAGAGCCTCACAAATAGTGGTGATAAAAAACAGACAAACAAGAATTTTCATTGACTTAAACCAATGCATATGTGACAATTCTAGAACCTGTTTTAGAAAAAGCATGATTTGTATCTTTGATCTAATTAGATGACATATAAATTATTGCCTAAATCTCCCTTTTTATCTCTCACTTTATTTTCTGAGAAATATTTTATATCCCATATCATCGGTTATTCACTGATTAGTGCACATATCCATTAGTGAAACCAACGGTACACATACCACATGCACACACACAAGTATCCGTTAAGTATAAATCACTGTTACAGCTGAAGTATGGGGGAAGGAGGAGTAAAAAAAATAAATAAAAGTGTTTAGATATATATCATGTCCTCAAAGTGTGGATAGCCCAGGAGCAGGGAGATGCCTCATAAATATATTAAATGATCTTTGAAAGTGGTTATAGCCAGGTGATATAAGAAGGTGCAGGTATGGAAATCTATTTTAAGTGGAAAATATTTCAGAAGAATACTTGAGTAGGTGAGGCTCTAGCTCTTTTGTGAAGGAGAATTGATATGGATTTGGAGGAGGAATTCATACTAAATGTATGCCCACCTTCCCCAACCAGTCACAAGTGAAAACTTTTGTTAATGTGGTCCAATGGTTTCAGACACCTGGTTTCAAGAGGAAATTAAAATCCTTTCTGAACGAACTAATTCTAAATTCAGGACCCCAAAAAAAAAAAACAGATAAAGTTATAGGGAATGTATCCCCTTTCTAAATGCAACAAACATATTTGAAAACAAGCCACATTGAGAATGCATGAGCAGAAAAAGCAAATTGTAGACAGAAGGGGAAGACTTAACATATTGTATTATCTGAAGTGTTTAAGAAAAGAACATTTTGAAAGTAAGAAGGATGCAGTGATAATCAGAAATGATCAAAAACATGTGTAAAGAAACCAAATAGATTATCTGGAAATTCACGGAGGCCCAGATGAAGAAATAAATGGTAAAATTCATTAATCTGAAACACTTAAAATACAGCGTACAGTAAAGAGAGCCAAAGAGAGAAAATATGAAAAAAGACATTAAAATATGAATGCTAGAATGACAATGTCTAATTTATGTCTAATTGAATTTCCAGAACAAGAGGAAAGAAAAATATTCAGAAACTTAATGACTAAAAATTTTCTGTATCTTATAGAAGTTAAAAATCTTCAGCTTCAGGAAGACCAATAAATCTTAGGCAGAGGAAAAAAGAAAGGAAATTCAATCCTAGAAATTCAATAGTAAACCTGGAAAAGACCACTAACAAGGTAAAATACAACCCAGCTGGACCTAGAACTAAATCACATCTCAGTGACAACAATGGAAACTAGAAGTCACTGAAAACTTTCAAAAGAGAAGAGAAAAGATGTTTCAGGTATAACTCTGTATCCTGTGAAACAGTCTTTCAAGTTTGAGAGCATAAGAATGAAATTTTAGATAAACAAAAAACAGACTGATTTTAATAGCAACAAGATCTTACAAAAGGAACTTCTAGAAGATATACTTTAATAAAAATAAATAAGCCAGAAACTTGCAAGTAATTGTGCCTAAGAGTCTCTCCCTGCATACCTCTTTGTTGCTCAGATGTGGCCTCTCTCTCTCTCTAACTGAGCCATCTCGACAGGTGAACTCGCTGCCCTCCCCCCTACGTGGGACCCGACTCCCAGGGGTGTAAATCTCCCTGGCAAGGCAGGATATGACTCCCGGGGATGAATCTGGACCCAGCATCGTGGGATTGAGAATATCTTCTTGACCAAAAGGGGGATGCAAAATGAGATGAAATAGTTTCAGTGGCTGAGAGATTTCAAGTGGAGTCGAGAGGTCACTCTGGTGGACATTCTTATGCACTATATAGATAACACCTCTTAGGTTTTAATGTATTGGAATAGCTAGAAGTAAATACCTGAAACTACCAAACTCCAACCCAGCAGTCTGGACTCCTGAAGATGATTGTATAATAATGTAGATTACAAGTGGTGACAGTGTGATTGTGAAGGCCTTGTGGATTACACTCCCTTTGTCTAGTATGTGGATGGATGGGTAGAAAAGTAGTGACAAAAACTAAATAACAAATAGGGTGGAATGGGGGTGATGATTTGGGTGGTCTTTTTTTACTTTTATTTTTCGTTCTTATTCTGATTCTTTCTGATGTAAGGAAAATGTTCAGAAATAGATTTTGGTGATGAATGCATAACTGTATGATGGTACTGTGAACAGTTGATTGTATACCATGGATGATTGTATGGTATGTGAATATATTACAATAAAACTGAATTTAAAAAGAATAAAAATAAATAAATAAATAAATAATCCAGGAGGAAATTATGAAATGTATGAAAGAATGGTAAACAAATTTAATGGCAAACATAGAATGAATCCACACAAATACTAAATATGTATATATGTATATACCAAAAGAATATCTAGATTTCGTAGTTAACGAAACCAGGGTAGAAAGAACTAAATCCCAGAATGAAAATGGACAAGGGTTAATATGAGTTAAGTAATGCTTAGGTCTTTGTATTGTCCAGGAAAAAGATAAAAATGTAAGTTGTATGCTAAAATATTTTAAGCTAAAGGTGTGTGTTAAATTTTCTAAAATAGAGTTAAGAAAAAATTAGTTAAGAATAAATAATGAAATGATGAGGTGAAACTTATCAAAAGAAGGCCAAAAAATGAGGAAAATAAGAAAGAGAAAAAAATTGGAAAATGGAAAACAAATGTTATTGTAAAAATGAAATCTTGTATAAAAGTCCTTATAACAACAATTCAAATGAATTAAAATTTTAAATACATACAGAAATAAATTTATTAATAAATACCATAAAAGAATGAAATTTCAAATACAATCCCTAAACTAAGAGAAAATATTTTCCACTCATTTAACCAACAAATAATTCATATACAGAATATATAGAAGGTTTCTACATAATGAAAAAGAAAAAGGCGAAAAGCTGGAAAGTGGATAAAACTGTGAATGCAGTTTCACAGAAATGTAAATACAAATGACTGTTAAGTATATGAATATACTATCAACTTGGTTTATAATAAAGAAAATTCAAAATGAAATTCACATTAACCAGATGGGCAAAACCATTAAAATCTGACAAGAAGAAATGTTTTCAAGAATGGGTACCCATGAGATCACTTATCCATGTACAGTGGTTGTGAATATTGATACAACATTGAAAATGAATCAGGCATTACCTAGTAAAGTTGGACACTCACATGCCCTGCAATCCAACTATCCTATATGTGTATACACACATATATACATATACATATTCATATGTATGTGCATATGTCTGCATTTGTATGTGTACACATATACTGCCAAGTGTGCCCATGTTCTCAAAAGGCATGTAAAAGTATATTTATTTGGTAGCATTTTTAGTATTCACATTTGCATACACATAGTAAAAACAATATATTTCTATTTTTATTAGAATGGATTTATTAGAATGGACATTTTGGACTATTCATACAATGAAATATTTACAGATGACATTAATGGAGTAAGATTATGCACATCACAATTCTAAAATCTTTTGACCACAGGTATTTTAAATCTCACACTGGATGGTCTATAGGGGAAGAGAAAAAATGTTTTTCTTCCACTGAATCACTGAATTTCTCGTAATAGAAGTTGCAAACATAAGAGGTGAGTATATGAGTGTGTGTGTATGTTATGCCTCTTCGTATATACTTGCAAACATACACACACATACATACAGGAAGCATACTATTTTAGAACCACTTTTTCAATCAACAGTAAGAAGCACTGATTGTCTGTGGAACCTGTCATTTAAAGTTACATGATTCTTGACATGTTAAGTAGAGCATTGAAGAGGAAAAGAAACAATTGCCAATATCCATTGGATCACAAGGTGGATCTTCTTACATGGCAGGGCCCAGAAGAAGCAGCAAGAGATAGTGGGTTCTCTTTTTCATGTCAAATGTTATTTTCCATTTTATAAATGAACACTATTTTAATCATTTAACAATTATGAGAGGCAATTGACTAGGTATTAATAGTCAGGAAAATCATTATTTCTACAAAAACAAAAAACAACAAAATTCAATTTGATTATTCTCCACAGGAAAATTTTGGAGTCTGGTGAACTACTTCTACCACAATAAATGAATTTGGTTACTTAGAAGTGGTACCTTAAGCAGGTTTTAAATATTGTTCAGCAAGAGTGTTGGCTTTTTATTGTTAGTGCAGAGACAAGTGTACCATTTTCAAATGAATTGAAAATGTGTGCCTTTTCACTACTTATATTGCATTTGTCCCTTCTAAATGTTGTCTAGGAATTTTAGTAGCATTTGTTTCTTCTTCAGCTTGTCTGTGGCTAGTGTTATTTGAAATATTTCATAATTTAACTTTTGCCTTGCCATTTAATTAAGACCAAAAGCAACTTAGGATTTTGTGCAACATAATACCCAGAATGAAACAATAGCATTTTGTTTTATTACAGTAATTTTTTGACTATATTGCATTCTAATATTATCTTTCTGGTTTTTTTTTAAATTAACACTATACTTCTGAGAGTAGAATAATTCACATTAAAAGTCATTTTGAACAAACATTTTGATGTCGTTGATTTGACTAAAAAATAAAAACGCCGGGTTCTTAAAGGACTTTCCTTTGTAAAAATATTAGAGTGAAATCTTTGCTTCCTGTAGGGGAAGCAGAAAAGACTCCCAACGTTCAGATGCATAAAATGTCTTCAAAGCCTGGGAGGGAGAACGGTGAGCTTCGCTAAGTGCCTTACTGGCTCTTGGCCCTGATGTCGATGACAGCAGGTTACTCAGCTGCTTGCAGCTTCAGCTCTGATGCACATTACAGAATGGGTAGCAGAGTGAAGCTATTGATCAGGGATGATTTTCTCTCAAAATGAGATGGGCTTTTGCTACCTTTTGGCCTTGTTAGTGAAACTAGTCAGTAAGAAAAATGTACACTTAGTTTCAGGGTTACAGGAGAGAAGGAAAATATTTCTAAAATGGCTTCATTAGATTCTGGCAGAATGTGCCCAGAACCATCATTTGAATTTAATTAATGGACCGGTCTGTTGAGTCTAATGATTGGTTTAATTTCTCCCCACTTCTGTTAAATCAGTTTCAAATTGAATCACCAACATCAGTTTGCGATATAATTTTCTATATTTGATAATATTCTAATTTGCTTTTAGCGTTGAAAGGTAATGTTTCTATAACATGCATTTATAGAGGTAACGTCTAGGGTGCGTGGCCTACCATATTGGAAAGGATCTGCTTTGCCTATGATTTTGGTTTATATCAACATGAATCTGAAATACATCTGCATCAAAGTATATTTGTATACACTTTCTGGTTCATTTTAATTTGGAATAGAAGAATAGATTTTAGCAGACTTCTGTGTCTTTTGCCTCTCCAAACCCCGTCGTAATTATATCAAGAGATACAAAGTGGAATCACAGTATATTAATAAAGAGAAAATGACCAGGATGTTCAAAGGAAGTGAATTACGTCCTCATCAGCTGCATAACAGATTCCTGGAAAAAGGAGAATGGTTTGTGGCATTTGGTTGATATAACAAATAAGAAGCTCCAGATCAGGATGCGGTAAAAGGCAGGTTAAAGGAGGTGGGAGCCCATGTTTCAGATGAACCAAATGTAGCTATAGGTTCCCAATATACAAATTTTGGGAAAGGAAATAAAATATTGAAAATGGAAGGATTCTTTTAAGACCTCTCATCTGAACATCTGTCTAACTCCTGCACCACTCCACCCCATACACAGACAAAATATACCAGAAAATAGGAAGTCTTTGCTTTACCCCCAGGCGAAACAAAACCAAATATCACACATAGATACACACCATGGGGCTTTCTCTGAAGAGCTGAACTAATTGCTTCGATCTTATCAGTACACTGCAAAGCAGTGTTCAGGCAAGAAATGGTAGGTAACGAATGACCATTCTTGGTAAAATGATGACAGATTACATCTAAAGCAATGACTGTGGTTATCTGGGTCTCCCTTTAAAATGCTAGGTATCAAAAATAAAAATCTAAGAATATTGTCTTACATATTTGAGAGGGATCTTTGAAGCACTTTGGTTCAATAATCATGTATTGAACTTGAGCAAACAAGACTGGAGAAGCAAAGTGTCTCACCCTAAGGCAATAAATTGTAACTAACTCAGGCTAGATCTATTTCCAGTGCATTCTTTCCATGTTAAATGCCACTAGTGCCACCCCTGATGCCTTTTATATTATTTGAAACCTTTGATTTGATGAATCCTGATAATTCTTCACACATATGCAACCACCACTCAAGTCAAGTAAAACTTCTCTAACTTTCTAGAAAGTTCCCTCATACTCTTTCATTCCAATCAAGAACTCCATGGCCTGTGACATACATACTGTTCTGAGTTCCATCACCATATTAGTTTTACTTATTCTTATTTATTAGAATCTTTCATTTTCTTTTGAATCTAGTTTCTCTTGTGAAGCATATATTTTAGAATTGTCTATGTTTTTGCATGCATCAATAGTTTCTTCCTGTGCATGCATCAATAGTTTATTCCTGGGTAGTAAGTATTCCATTGTCTGAATATGTAATGATTTGTTCGTCCATTCTTCTTTAGATGAGCATTTTTACTGTTTCCACTTTTTGACTAACATGACTACTTGTACAACTACATTGTTGTATATGTCTTCTTGTAGAAATATGTTTTCTTTCTCTTGATTAAATATCTAGGAGTGGAATTACTGTGCTATGGAGTACGTTGATGTCTAACTTCATGAGAAACTGCAAAGAGTTTTCCAAAATGAATTGGCTATACTATTTCATACCCCAACAGCAATGGATGAAAGCTCTAGTTGCTCCACAAATTTGACGATGCCATTTATTGTTTAAATTATAGTCATTTTAGGGGTTGTATAATGATATCTCATTGTTTTAACTTGTATTTTCCTGGTGGCTAATGATGTTGTACATCAGTTCATGTACTTATATATCATTTGAGTATAGTTTTTGGAACTGTCTCTTCAACTCTTCTGATCTTTGGGGAGATGGTATTTATATTATTGATATGTAGGAATTTTCAAAAATATTGGTCATATAGATGATTGGTCAGATGCATGTATTGCAAATATTTCCTTGCAGTTTGTGGCTTAACTTTTCATTTTCTTAGCCATGCCATTGGATAAGCAGAAAGGCTTAAGTTTTATAAAGTGCAAATTAATACTTTTTACATAATTATTGCTTTCCATGTCCTAAGAAATCTTTGCCTACACCAAAGTTATAAAGAGGTTTTTCATTTTTTTCTAGGGGATTTAAAGTTTTAGATTTTGATTTAAGAGTATATTCCATAAAAAATTGTGTATAGTGTGATGAATGGATGGGAGTTAATTTATTCCCAAATTATTTCATAATTATTTGTTGAAAACTTTCCTTTCCACACTGAATTACGTTACTCTCCTCATATGAAATCAATTAAATGTGTATGAAGCCACTTACTAATAGACTTATAATTTTGTTTAATTGATCTATTCATTTTCCCCTTATGTCAAAATCACACTCTTGTGTTTACTACAACTTTATAGTAAGTGTTGAAATCAGGTTGAATATGCCTTCATTTTCAAGAATGCTTTGACTTCCTTAAGTCCTTTTCACACTTTCTCATATTTTAAATTCATATTATTTTGTCAAATGAAATTCTAATATGATTTTCATTAGAATTGTGTGAAATTTGTATATTAAGTTGGAGAGAATTGATCTCTTAACAGTGTTGAGCCTTCCAATCCTTAAGCATGGTATATCTTTCCATTTGTTTAGCTCTTTTTAACATCTCTGACCAATATTTTTCTTTATTTGACAGTGTTGAGCTCTTGAATATCTTTTGTTAAATTTATTTTATTAGTTTTTTGGGTGGGTTACCTAAAATCTTAAGCTTCCTTTTTGAGTAATGAATTAAGTAATGATTAAGTGTCTACCTTAATCATGACAACATATGCACAATTGGGCAATATAAAATGTTATCTAAATGTAAAATAATAAAAATAGTGTACAAAGACTTATTAATTATACTTTATTTTTATACTTTATATACTGCAATAATCCATGTCAACATGAACAGAAACATTTGAGTGCCTCAAATTCAGAAATCTCTGTATATGGTTTATTATTGAAGACTAACCATTACTGGTCTGCAACAGTTAGGCAGTGTACATAGGTCACTGAATTATGTTATCTAAATATTTAGTTCATGCCTTTTTCTGTCATTGTATCTTTATGGATGTTTGAATTTTTTCTTTACCTAATTTAACTTAAGTAGGAAATAAAACACAATAGGAATACAAAACCCTTTAATATTTGCTGTATATCTTATTTATTTTCACAACCTTTTGAATATCACAAATATAAATACTGATTTAAGTATTTTAGTACTGATATTCTGAACAGATTTTTGCATTATTGAATGCTTCTTTTATTTTTCATTGTCAAGCTCAGCTATAAAATATGGAAAATTTTAAACAAAACTGTTTCTGTAATTATTAGACTTACTAATGAGCCTTTTCTTCTTTATGTGGTGAATTTTGAGTTATAGGTTAAGCTCTAAATTGTTATTCTTTTCATCAGTTATTAGCAAAAATTCTATTTATGGTACAAAGTCTAGGATCAATTAAATAGTATAGGCAATTATCAGTTCCATATTCCAACATAATTTCCAATCCCTCAAGCTATACACCTAGTCTGTTCACTAGGCCAAAGGAATCATAAGATAATTTTTTTAACATTGGCTATTTAAAATAATTATTGCAAATACTTGAATTCTATTTATGTATTAGAAACCAGGATGCAAGGAAAATCATTAATATGAGCATAATTACAAGTTTGATACAGTTGGAGACAAAGCATGCTTGAATATATGTACTAATTTTCTATTATGCAACATTTCCTCAGTCGAGATCATTTTACTTTTTATATTTTTTCTGTCTGTACTTTAAATTTAGTTGCTCCATATTGCTGGGAATTATAATCACTTGCTCAGATTTGGAAAACTTAGATTTTGTGTCTTACTTATTTAAACATTTTGATTTTAATTAATTTATTTGTAAAAGTTAAAAATAAAAAAATAGCTATTTAAGGTGTTAACAACAAAAAGAATGCTTTTGCTTGGCATTTCTTGCCAAATTTAGATAATGAAATTTCAATAACTATTAATTAAAATCCTATATATTCATCCTTTGACTTTTTCTTTTCTACCTATTCTTTGAAATTTCTTTCTAAGATACAATTTGTATTGTTCAGAGGAATCCTCCTTGCTAGTATTCCTTTTGTTATTGAGTTGCTTACCTGGTTGATGCCTGTACCTAAGCCTTTCAATTTTCTACTCAGTATATTTTTCCATTATAATGTAAAAAAACGATTTATGTAAATATTTCATGTTATGTATCATTATTCCTTTACTGTGATTATACTGATATTCATCTGGAGTATATTTTGTGGCATAGTGGCCATTATTATATTTGTTTGGTACCCACATGTTTTTAATAGGGTCCTTAGAATAAAACTGGGGGCTAATACATATTTGGTCAGATTAATGTTTTCTAGCTTACATGATAAGTTTTATACACATTTTCTATGAATTCCATATATTAATTAACAACTTCTTTCTGGGGAATACAAAAAATATGGAATACATTGTCCCCATTTTTATAATCATTTTCAGGCAACAAAATACAGTTATACTCAAAAGACTTCTGAATAAAACAGTATAATATGGAATCAGCATTTATTAAAGCAATACAGACAGGAGTAAATTTAATGTTACAACCAAAAGAGGGGAGCTAACAGGACTTGAAGGATGAGTATGGTTTACATGGATAGTCAGGGTATAAATGGGGTTGGTGTTTTCATGTGGAGAAAATTCTGTTAGTGGATTATTCCAAGTCTCTCTACATCTGCTCAGAAATGGAGTGAGTTGTATGTTTAGTTTGAGAAGAGGAGTTTAGTATGTTAAGCTCAAGAATTAAAACAAAATAAATCATTCTTAGATAGCCATCTCTCTTGTCATTGAATTGTTTCTGAACTTGAGTGAGAAAGTAAAAGCCTTGAGCCCTAAAATTCCCAAATCTGGTTTCATCAGTATGTAGAAAAGAATGGATGGCAATCGAAAATAGGAGAGAAGCATAAACAGCAATGAGAGACAATAAATATTCATATAATACTGTTCCATCTTAGGCTGACTGTGCCCATTCCAAGGATCTGCCCTTCGAGAAGGCATTTTAAAATTTTTCAGTGAAATAGGCTTGGATTTAGTATCAAATAATTATTGCCATATATCTAGATCTTACTTTATATCTTAATTCTATTCATTTTTCAACCTTATAAGTGAAAACTTATTCTACTTATTCTGGCTCCAGGTATTGTTCTTATGCTGGCTGCCAAATTTTATAATTTTCCCAAAACCCTAGGCCCACTAGAACAATCAACTTCAACTTACATTGGCTAATCTTCTTCCTAAAATTGAGGCCATACTTTGAACTCTAAGCTCTAGATCTGTGGACAGAGTCCCCCTCTGAACCCAGCCTCTTTCTCACATGGCCTCAGGTGCTTCATGACTTTCTCTGTGGCTCTCCTGTAATCATCTGAGCTGGCCTGCCCATTGCCAGTTGCTTCGCCAAACTTCTTCCTGAGAACCACATGCTTTCACAGAATTCTCTGGTACCAGTGCTGTCAACCCAGTATTTCTAGCTTTCTCTGTTGAGCATTCTACTTCTGGACATTAATTCTGTTTTCTCTTCTCACTTCTTCTTTTTTTCACATCTAACATGATCATCTTTATAATTCTCCTTCTATGTTTTCTGTCTTCCTGGTTTCACTAGCACACCTTGCTCAGAAGTTTTCTTCCTTCATCTTTTCTTTATGCTCTTTATTGTGCTGTTGCGATTCATCTATGCTCACGTTTCTTTCTTGTCTCCCACACTCTTCTCAGTGTTTGATCTGGCAAACTAAAATCACCATAGCATCATTTTATTCCTAGGAAGCTTCTTTAAATTTCAAACCACATTTAAGAAGTTTGCTACATTGCAAAATTGGAGTCACCTTCTAACAAAAAAGAGCAGGGAGATTTAATTCAATGAAATAGAGGCAACCTAGATACACAGATAGATAGCTCACATTATGACTGGGATTTTTCTTATTTTGACATACAGCTTATTTATTGATTAATTCATATATTGAGCCAATGCATTTAATTGAATAATAATAATACACTCTTCAAAATATAAATTTATGCTCATGAAATGGAAAAGGACTAGTTATTCAATTCTGTATATTCAATTTTCTAATGTTTTGAGCTTGATTTCATCCATTAGCATCCTATGCCCTCTTCCTAAAAATATGTAAAGCAGAAATAAGAAGGGTAAAGGGTATAAAAATAAATGTCAATTAGCTATTAGGGTATTAGTGTAACAGAAATTCTGAAAAAAAATTAAGCAGGCATAGATGAGAGAGAATTATTTTAACAAAATAGCCATAGCCCAGGAACCTGTACTCTCCATAGGCAGAGTACACTTCTCCACTGGAGAAGTGAGAACGAATCTTTTATTACAGCCTCAGAAAGCACCTGAGCGGAGAGTGGGCAGAGCTGCCAACAGAAGCCTCTGCAGGAAGGAGGATGACAAGCAAGTGGAAGCCTGTGAGGTTGCAAACAGAGCGACTGTGATCCCTTCCCCAGGGAAGCAGTTATCTGTAGCAATGTCCCAGGACTAGCTATCAGTTGCTACCTGAACAGAAATGAGCTGAAATATCATCTCAGCTAAGCCTTCTCTGCACACGTTTTAAAAGTAGACTCTCCAGGCTGGGCAGTCTCCTATCAACCCCGTCTTTTTGTTTGCTTGGGAGCACATCACCCTCTGAAATTGCCTCATTATTTGCTGGTGTACTTATTTATTGCCTGTCTCCGTTACTAAAATTCAATCTCTGATGGTAGTCCTTTCATCTGTTTCACTGGCTCTATCACCTGGTCCTATCATGGTTCCAGACACTCAATAAATAATGATTAGTATTTTATTTTGATCTCGGCCAGCTTTCCTGGATACTCCTGAGTGTCAGCTGATGAAAAGAGTTCTTTTTAAAAAGTTGTAGGTAAATCTTGCTTTGTACTCCACTTTTTTGAGGTATTCCCAGCCCAATCTGTAGTTTTCAGCTCAGACCTCACTAAAGGCATCATGCTTGTCAACACAAACCTAATTTTCTTAAGAAAGAACTTCTAAATCAGTCAGTCACAGCTTTCAGAACAGAATCCTGATGGCAGATATCACAATGTCTGTGAATATCTATGAGCCAGCAAAACTTAATATCAGCTTCAAATCATCTCATTATGTAGCTATGGATAACTATATTCTTAAGAATGAATTTCAAAAATGAAGTACAGTGTTTTAAACAGTGAGAATATAATAATATAATAAGGTTCCAAATGATTTCAGAAAAATCTCATGTGGTACAGGGATAAAGTGAAGTAAAATCATGCTAACAGTCATATCTTGCTCAGCCAGGAATAAAACCTAATTTTGATAGGAAAATAGAGTTTAATATTTTTATTAAATGTACCAGAATGAATGGCCTCAAGCATAAAAAAGAAAGCATGTAAAAAAGTGTAAACCAGTCATCAAAACTCAGCAGAGGTTAACAAAACAAGACTAATAGAAACTTGAATCAAGATGGGAGGATATTATCAAATATGTTAGTGGTCACAATAGATGAAAAATGGTTAGATTTCCCATTAAGTAAAAGCCTCTCAGAGTTACTAAAAAACAAATTTAGTTAAATGAGGTATCCAGAAGTTACACACAAAAGACAGTGACACAAAATGTAAGAATGGATAAACATAATAACAAAAACTGCTAACATAATAATAGATGATAGAAAATTAAAGGCCAAATGCAGTTTACAAATGGTGGAAAACTTCAAATTAAAATGAAAAAATAAAAAGAGATGCCATTATTCTTCCTCAAGATTGACAAGCTTTTAGGGGGAAAAATAGAACATTCATTGTAGAATGGGCTAATTTAAATCCTTTTATATCAAGTCTGAGAAAATAAATTTGAAGGCTCCACCATATTAAAAATGTTCTTCCTACTCTATAGAAATGCTGTCACTATCAAGAATTTGTTTAGAAATGCACTCACACACATTCCCATTCCATTATTAAATATCATTTAGGCATGTATATAAACTTTTTCTATACTCACACATGTTTGAGTATAAACATATGTTTACATATACATTTATATATACACAATAGATGTATTGGTAAACCTATGTACATGCAGATCATACTCATATATGATTGAAACATAGTTAGGAATATCTTGCCCCGAAAGAGAAAATATATAATGATCATTAAAAAAGGAATGCCTACAATATATTAAGTTTTCAGAAGATCCCCTTGCCATACATACTCACAGCACACTACATTTATTATTGTATACTTTATCTTAATTGTATTTGATTTCTTCACTTAAATGTAAATTCTCTTTATGAGAATAGGTATCAGTGATCATACTTTCCACTCTAACCCAGAATCTAGTCCTTTTGTAAAAATAAGAGAATATTTTGGTATGAGGCCATTTCACATAATGATTAGATATATATGAACCAATTTGAAAGGATTCCCATTATATACCAACAATTTAAAATACAATTTTCAGACCATATATAATATAATTATTAAAGAGGTGTATACGTGAGGCATATACATAAACATGCACATGTGAGTATGTACTGAAAAGAGATCTGGGATAATGCACACCAAATTTTAATAGTGGTTTCCCTCTGAATGGAGAAATTGGGCAAGAAAGTGCATACCTTATTAGCCCCAGGACTATGTACATTTGCTACAATGAAATGGATCCTCTGTGTTTTGCCTTGAAAAATTTACTGTAGTGGAAGTAGAAGCAAGGAAAAACACACAGAAGACAAAGCAAAACAAAAGGAGCCCTGGGCCTTAAAACCCTAAATTTGAGTATAGGCTAGAGGCAGGATTAGAGTATAAAACTAGTGTAGATTGAACAGTCTCTTACTCTCTAGGCTCACAAGGAAATCTTGTCATTTTTTGTATAACCTCTAGAGAAATCTAGTCCAGAAAATGAAGTTCACTGTGTGGAGAATCAGAACACACAGGGGTCTTCCACAGTGCCTTTGCGAAAGCTTACTGCAGCCCCACTATCTATGCCCTTTCTAGTCAGGACAGATTTCTACAGCTAGACCTGGTCCTCTGATTGACTTCAGAATCCCTAAGGTCAAGAGACTTGGACTAGTGTTAAAGGGCACTGCAGATCAAAGGTAGTTGTGTAAGTTTCCCAGGGCTGCTTTAACAAATGACCACCAACTCAATAGCGTCAACAACAGAAATTTATTGTCTCACAGTTTTGGAAGCCAGAAGTCTGAAACCAAGGTTTTGGCAGGTTCAGGTTTTTCTGGAGGTTCCAAGGGACAATGCATTCTATGCTTCTCTCATAGCTTGTGGTGGCTGCTGACAACACTTTGTATTCTTTGGCTTGAGGCTGCACAACTACAATCTCTGTCTCCTGCTTTACAGAGCCTTCTTCTCTGCCTCTTTGTGTCTTCCCCTTTTCTGTGCCTTAGAAGGACACGTCGTTGGATTTTGTGGCCACCCCAATCCAGGATGATGTCATATTGTGATCTTGGCATTAATTACATCTGAAAAGACCCTTCTCCTGAACAAGTTCACATTCGGAGGTTCTTGGTGAACAAATCCTTTTGGGGACACAATTCAACCCACTACAGGAGACTTGATGGAAACCCTTCCCTGGCCATGTTGGACTTTGGCCATATAAAATGCTAGAACTGTCCATGGAGAACAGAGCAAGGAAGAGAACAAAGTTGTGTAGGGGTCAAATATACCATGGGTTTCTAAGGAAAAACATGCTTTAAATGTTAAAATAAAAGTAATTTTTAAAATCCTGACTTATTTTGTCATTTGCCATTTCAACTTACACAGAGTACAGACCTACAGACATACTGCACACTCAAAATGGTCATTCGAATAACATTTAAATTAACATTTGTATTAAGGAAAGGAAAACAACTAGCACATAAGTTGGAAATTGCCTGTCCAAGATATCATTAACAACGCTGATAACTTACTGGACAAGTTTTTAGATAGAGTGTCCGTACTACATATTTCAGAGTCCTACCCTCAGTAAATGCCTTCATATTAAGCCATATAAATGAATATAGATACATTTTAAACAAGTTACGAGGGTTAGACATGACCTAGCGAACTTCCTCTACTTACATATATTTTCTTGTCTGAGTCCTCAGAATGCTAGAATTGTTTGTCTTTAACATTTTCGGAAACTTTATTAAGGCTGCTCTTTTTGAGCAGCGGGGGCACTTATTTCTATTCTTTCTGTGCCGCTAACTTAATCATTTCAGAAACCACAATTTTCCTTATTAACCTCCTCACGTAAGGGCTTTCAAAGAAATGACAACAGGGATATACCAAGGAATGAATTGCAACTTTTGTGGAAGAAAAAGAAATTTGAAGTCACACACACATTCAAACAGCTTGAGCCACTCCAGTGCCTTACTCCCTGCCCATCCACCCACCCATCCCCGCCCTTTTCCCACGCTGCATTTGTGAGTCACTTCTCCCGTGCTGGGAGGGGAAGAACAGCGAGTCCGTCTTGAATTCAGTCCCCAGACAGAATGCCCGTGTCAGGTGCCAACATGGCCAGACTTCCTCTGGGCTAGGGACACATTCACAAAGTGGATGCTTCCTTTTTCTTATAAAATGCTGCAGATTTGTAGATTATGATCAGTTAAGAGCCAGTAACTATGATTTGGCTATTTAATGTCCATTAGAAAAATGCAACATTAATAGTCTGGAAGCAATTATTGTGTTTAAAAAATTGTATATGTGAATTGTTAGCATTCAGTGAGTTAAGAGAACACAGCTTTTAATGGGCCTATTAATGATGATTGTAAATATTTTACCAGTTTAGTCATATCTGAGACCAAGTATTGAATCTTCAAATTTCGCTGTCAAAAGCAGACAGGTTAAAAAAAAAAAAAAAAAAACAAGTAATAGAAGGCAAACATTTATGCCTTAAGAATGAAATAAAAGGAATGCAAAATAAGTTTGGTTCCAATTGTTAAAAGATATTCATTTTATTAATATAAAAGATACTTATTTTTTGTCTTATTGAATGTATTTATACTTTTATTGTACATGTTTATTTTTATCTATTTCTGTCTGACTTTGTGGCCTTTTCCTTTTATTCCTTTTACCCTATGCCTCTGTTTTCTTCTAGAAATCCTATTTTGGTCATGGATGTCCTAACATTCATGAAATAAATAAGAAAATTTTAGCACTTTTATACAAACCTGATGTAATTATAGGTGCACTAGAAAATACCACAGAAGTAAACATCCTTTTAGGAACTTTTCATTACAATTTAGGGAATAAGATTAGTAAACCCAGTGCAAAAACATCAAAAGATGCTAGTTTTCAAAGGGCTTGAGTTAGTTATCTTTCATAGAGTAACAAATTACCCCACACTTAGCAGCTTAAAACCATAAATTTTTATAATGTCACAGTTTTAGGGGGTCAGAATTTTAAGAGTAGCTCAGTAGTGTAGTTCTTAGTAAGAGTCTCCCTGAAAGTTACCCTCAAAATGTTGGCCACGAGAGCAGCCATTTGCAGGCTTGGCTAAGGCTGGGGGATCTGCTTCAAGAAGCTCATTCCAATAGCTGTTGGCTGGAGACCTCATCTTCTCATTTACAGAGATTCTATACCAAGACATGGTATATCACTTTATTTAATAGTTTTAAGATTTTTTCACAGTATTCTTTTGCATTTTTCATTGACAAGGTGCTGAACATATTTTTTCTAAAATTTTCCATATGTATTTGTTGGTTTTACTGCTATTGTAAGTAATATCATCCTTTCATTTCAATTATACTTTGTTCATTGTTAGTATATAGGAGAATTCAATTTTGTAATTGACCTGGTACCCTGCAGACTTTCTAAGTTTACTTAACAGTTCTAGTTTTATTTTTATAGATTTCTTAGAGTTTGGCACCTAGACAATCATGTTCTTACATATAATGTTAAGTACCTTTTTACTATATACTTCACTTTTAAAACCTCCATCCTTTGTAATATTGTTGTAATATATTTTATTTATACATATGTTACATACCCCACAATAAATAATAGTTGTTTTAAACATTCGAGTAATATTACAACATTTAAAAATGTGAAAGTGAAGCTTCTATATTTAACCATGTCGTCACCATTTCCAGTGTTCCCCACTATTTTGTCTAAGTTCAACATGCCTTATCTTATTATTTTCTTTCCCTGAAGAACTTCCATGCACACATCTTTTACTGCAGTTTTGCTGATAATAAATTCTCTCAGGTTGAGTTTGTCTGTAAATGGATTTACTTAAATTTCATTTTTTTTAAATTACATTTATGCTGATGTTGAATTACAGTTTGACAGTGTTCTTTATTTTTTTTTCTTTCAGCATTCAAGCTTTGCCAGTGTATTTCTTCTGACTTACATTGTCTTTGAGGTAAAGGCTGCCATAATTTTTTCTTTGTTTCTCTGTACATAGTATGTATAAAGTGCTGCTTTAAATATTTTCTGTTTATCACCGGTTTTTAGCAATTTGAGGATGATGCTTGTTTGTGTGGTTTTCTTACTTTTTATCCTGATCTTTCGTATTTATGAGTTCATAATTTTCATAAAACATTGAAACATTTTCTCCCATCATTGGAAAGTTTTCTCCCATTATTTCTCCAAATTTTAATTTGCCCTTCTTACCTTTTAATACTCTCAATTACACCTGTAATAGACTGATTGATTATGTCTCTTAGGCCACAGAGGCTCTGAACATTTTTTGACTGTTTCTTTCCTCCCTCAGTCCTTTAGTAGGAATAATTTCAATCATTATAGCTTTAAATTCATTGATCTTTTCCTCTGCAATGTCAAATAGGCTATTGAATCCAACTGTTAAAACTACTTTCAGGTATTGATTGCTTTTGTTGTTGTGTCTTTTGTGTTTGTTATGCCCTAAAACTTTGATCTGTTTTTTTTTTAGTGTTTTATTTCTCACTTTATGTTACTTTAAAAATAAATAATTGAACATATGATATCATTGAACTTATGATTTCATTGAACATAACAATTTTCACTCTCTCTGCCATTTCCAGTCATGGATCATATTTTCCTAATTGTTTTCATATCTAATGAATTTTGTTTGAAAGCTGAGCATTGTAAATATTACATAATTATCTGTCTTAATTTTGTTGTCTTCCTTTAAGGAGGAATGAACTCTAATATCAGTATAGTAATTTGTGGATGAGGTTGATTATTTTGATGTTTAAATTTAAGCTTTGTTAGAAAAGATATAGAAAAGTCTTTAGGTCTATTTTTCTATCAATAAGGTATGGCCTGTTTGGAGTTTCACTGAATTTTGGGGGTTTTAATGAATTTCACTGTGGTCCCTGTATTCCGATTGGTTGTAATTCAAATGTCTACCTGCTTTTTGTAAGCTCTCAGAATTCTTCAGTTTATTGTTCTAACAATTCTTTTCCTAACCTGGTGGAGTTTTTCCATATATGTGCTCAAATTTGTATTTAATCAAAAGTTTAATAGAACCCATATATATGTGTGTGTGTATATATATATGTATTTCTGGGCCACTTTTGTCAGCATTTATTTCTCTTCTCTGGTTGTCTTTTCCACAAATTAAGGATGCCTCAATTTACCAGAACTCTGATACTCTGATACCCTCCCCTTCATCTGTGTTGTCTCAATTCAGTGAGACCTCTGCTCTCCGTTTGAAATTACCCCCCACCCTGCTCCACCTCTGCAATCTAGAAAGTACATCTAGGCAGAAAGTCTGGACAACATCATTGAACTCATACTATTTGTTTCCCTTCTCTCATGGTTCACTGTCCTTGTGTAGGGAAGGCAGGGAAGTCCAATGGCAGTTACTTCAACATTCAACATTGCTTGAACTACATTCACTTTTTAAAAGACACCTTCTACTATATCACGTTTTGTTCCAAATTTCAGTTATCTGATTTATAGGTCTCTACTGCTTGGAGCAATTACACCACTTTATGCTTGGTCTTGATTATTTTTTTGAGTCTTTAATCTGGACTCCATCACTATGCTTTATTGTGGTTTATAACTTCCCATAAGTTGTGTGTGTGTGTTGTGTGTGTTTGTATATGTTTATTGGGAAAAGGATCCATAGCATTATACTGTAGTAAAGAAAAATAAATATACATGGCATAGAGTAATTCATTAGGTGTCAGGAATAAATTCATTTTTTTAAATCTAGGTAAAAATGAAGTACAAGGGCAAAAACAATTCCGATAGAATGATTCACAAATTTGGCTGTACTAAGCAAATGATACTATTGAAATACAGAAAAGAAGCATCTCTTTAAGAACTCTAATGAGACTGAAAGGGAAGAAGTCATAAAAGTCATCCTAGAGTAAGTTCATGAAAGAAAAAAATTCAACTTTTAATTTTGAAATTTCTCAATCCTATGAAAAATATTGGAGGACAATCAAGTTTGGGGATAAAAATAATATTTATTGCCTGTATACATCTATGTATCTGTGCATCTATGTGTGTCTGTATGCACTTATGTAGGCATATATATTTTGTCTTTTAAAATTGAAAGTGCGTTTTTAATGCCCTTAAGGAAATGTCATCAAATACACATTTCTGGAATTTTTTTGGGTGCAGTCAGAACTAGAGGTATACTTTTGAGATTTATCAGTATGCAATGCAATGTGAAGACATGGAGTAGTTTGAGTCACCAAGAGACAGTACATAAAAGCAGAAGAGAAATGGACCTAGCACTGCATTTTGGGCACTGTATCATTTCCATGATGGGTAGAACGGGGAGAGCCAGCCAAGGAAACTGGAAAGTAGTGTTGTATATGTAAATTTGTGAGGTTCTGGATTCCTAGAAGTCAAGAGAAGAGGATAGTGCTTCAAAATTAGGTAGCTTTTACTTTTCTTCAGTGGGTTATAATTCATTACAGTCATTGACACCTTTAACTTTTTTGCTCAAATTTTTCTAATTTGGTCAATGGAAGCCTCTTGAAGCTCACTGCTAAGTCCTTTTATGTGTCCCATTAATTTCTGAATCCTTATTTGATTTCTATCACAAGAAGTTCTAGGTTACTATAGAGGGCAAATTTTGCTTCCAGGAAAGGTTTGGACTTTGCCCCAGCTCCTGAGGGGTAACCTCTAAATCTTTGGGATTTCCTGTGATAAGTGCATCTTTTATTATTCATGGTGGGCCCCTAGAGCACACGTGACAGTTAATGTTTATGAGGTGACAGGATAGGGCCAGCAAACCAACAGTCTTCGGGTGGGTCTGGCCACTGTAGAAAGACCAACCCTATAATTAGGGAGCTGGGGCTTTGACCCCTGTCCTATCACCCTGGTACCCAAGAAGGGGAGGGGAGCTGGAGATCGAGTGCAAATTCATGGGCATTAAGCGTATCAACTGAGCAAACCTAATGAAGCTGCATAAAAACTCTGCTGAGTTTGATAATATTAATATGATTAATCATATTGAGTATGATTGATAATACAGCTTCATGTCCCAGGAGGGTGATGCATTCTGATGCCACATGCTTTTCATTTCAGACCCACCCTGGGCCTCACCACATGCATCTCTCCTTTTGACTTCTGATTTGTATCCTTTTTGCAATATTATAACTATATTTACAACTGTAGCACTTTCCTGAGTTCTGTGAGTTCTTCTAGTAAATCACTGAACTCCTGAATTTGCAGCCACTTGATCAGAAATGAGAGAAGCCCTAGAAATCCCTCAACCAGCAGCTGGTGACTGAAGAAAGGGTAATGGGAATTGTGCTCAGATATGGTGACGTCTGACTGAGCTCTGGGCAGTTAGAGTCAGAACCGCACTGGAGTTGGTATTCTAAGCTACTGCACTCGCCTTGTAATTTTCCTGGACACAGACCTGTAATCAGTCATGTATCGGAATCGTTGCTCCTTTAACTGAGAAAAGGAATGAGATTTGAAAATACCTCCCAAGACACACGTGTATTTATCTTTTAATTCAGTAGTATGACTTTTTGGAAGTTGCTCCATGATATAGTTCCAAGAATACAAGAATATGTGCCATGGAATGTTTGGTAGCATTTTTATAATAACAAAATATTGCAAACAACCTAAGTGCTCATATATAACTGTTTGAAAAAATGTGTTAGACACACAGGATGGAGTATTTATAATGATTTTTCATAACTATTACAGTATATCTAATATTTATTTATGATTTTATTTAATTATCTTTGCCTTAGTGGTTATTTCCCTTTTGTCCTTTTTCATTCAGAATATTTATGCTTTCTCCCTTCTTTCCTATTTAATTTAGAGAGTGGCTTATTGATTTTTAACTTTTTTGAAGAACAAGCAGTTTAACTTTTAATTAATCTACTGTTTCGTTCTCTGTCTCTGAAATAGGATTTCTGCTTATCCTATTATTCCTTTTTATTTTTTGGCTCCTTTTCATTTTCTTGTTCTTTTTCTAAGCCTTTTAACTGGGGATTCATATATTTTTATTTTCTTATTTTATTGCTATACATTTTATTCTAGTCAGTGGTTAGGAATTGCAAATTTTGATATGTAGTATTATTCATTATCAAATTTTACACATTCTGCAATTTCTTTATAAATATCTTTACACCCGACATTGGTTAACAGAGTTGTTGCTTTTTTTTTTTTTTTAATTTTTTCCAATTTCCTGGTGGAAGAAAATTTTAGCTCTAGCATTTCCGCTGTTTAAGGAGATGAAACAGAACAACTGCCCTGTCCTGTGTAGACTCATTTAACCTTGGCTTTTATCCACTTTGAACAGGGACAAAGCTACCACACTCAGGTTATTAATGGATTGAATATTGAAGACCTTAACTGATAGCAGGCTAGTTGTATTCCACATAACACCACCATTCTAAGAGATCTAATATCTAATTTCATGTTATAACTCTTTGATCATTCAATCTGAGAATCCATGACCACAAGTATTCTACAGATAGCCACTGATACCTTTTTCCAAAGTGACCCTATTTTTTTAACACAATAACTTATGATTTTATAAGTTTATTAGTGACTTTTTCACTCCGATCTGGAGCTAGGATGGTATTTTTTGTTGTTCCAAAATGAAAAGGTCTCAATGGTGTGACACAACAGTTATTTCTAAAGAACATAAGATGGTAAATTAGTCAATTGTCACTATAAATAGCAGATTTAAAGCTGTCTTCTCAGAGCCTACCCCCTCCACAGATAATGCTTTTACTTTCACCAGTTGTTTTCAAAATGTCCATGGAAAGGAGAAGACGTGTATGCATGTAAAGATATCTGTACATGCCATTTCTCTTAAGCTTTGCCTCTTTCTTCTACCTTTTTGTCAATGTCACAGATTTATATCATCTACATTCATGTTAGTTTCATGTAAAAAATGCAAAGATTTCACTGCTACAAATCATGGATGGGTTAGCAACCATTCAGTTATTGAGGTTTCAACACTTCCTCTCTCACCAAACTTGCTGTTCTCCGTGATGTTTTACCAAATTGAGATTAGAGTCCTCATCAATCCCACATCACAGGCACTGGGTTGTGTGTTACAGAAATGCTGACTTAATATCTTTTGGTTCTGAGTAAATAATTTGCAAAACAGTTGCATGAGACACATTATGCTCAAAACATACTGTTCATCATGCTATAAAGGATAAGAAGGTGTTAAAGCACATGGCCAGATAGTACTTGTGCACTGGGAGGTCTTGTAACATATGGGACACTGGTCCCAGGCCGCTTTACACAGGGCATGGGCTTAGATATAAGGGATGAGACTACAGCAGATATGAGCTGCATCTAATCAAGACCCTGAACCCATCCATTCCTTATGGCTTTTGATGCTGAGTTTGTTGCATAGATCCTTTGGGAGTATGGCCCAGGCCACATCTCCCTGGGTGCTGCTAAGAATTAGGATCTTACAATAATTCTAATAATCAGAGTACATATCTGCTGAGTATGGCATAGCATAATCCATTTATCTTAAACCTTTCCATTCCAGAGAGCACTGTTGAAAGAAGATAAATCTAGGCCAGTGTCCAGGTATCCTGGTTTGGGAGTAAATAGCTCAGACAGCTGTTAACTCTTTACTCATAGCAGCACCTGTTGGTGATGGTAAACTGAAAATTTTGGAGTAAAGTTGATAAATAAACTGTTTATCATATACTGGAATAACATGAAACAGAAATGAATTTAATCTATGTGTCTCAATATTAACTAATTTATACAGCATAATTATGAGTAGAGTATAAATGGTGGAGGCTGTTGACCATAATTTCAATGTGGCTTTTGAAGACAACCCAAAATAATTGTACAACTCTGGAGTTGACATTATCATAAATAAATACTCAAATTCCTCGTTCTCTCCTCAAATGAAGAGGGACACATGATAGCAATATATTTTGCTGAATCAGCAATGCATAATTTATTTTCAAAAAAAAAATACTGAAAATGCTAACACATGCCTAGTACTTGTGATGGATATATAAAACTATATTATATTGTTTTATATGATTTCCTCTGCTATTCTATACATTTATAATGTTTCAAGCCTAAAACAAAGCAAATACTATGTGTGGGATGCCCATTCTTCAATTAGCTCAGCCCAGTATTAACCCAAATCCTTTGGGGGTGTTACCCGGAGTCATTTTTAGTCCTGTGCAAGTGACATTTCTTCCCTTTTCTTTACAAATTATATTTCATCCTTTTTTTTTTTCCCTTTTTCTCCCCACACCTTCCACACCTTTTGCACTTTGACCCACCTTTTCAGGAAACCTTTCTGTAGTTGTCTTCCCTGCTTTTGTCCTGGGAGAATTGCCCTCATTCATTTGTACAGCTATCTCCTCTTTTTTTTTGCTTTTAATCCCTTACCTCTATTTATTTTAACATGACTTTTGGCATTTTTCGCAGATAAAAGTTTACATTCCCTCTCTTTTAAAAAATTATATTTTATTACTTAAATAATTCATAGCTACAACTTTTTATTAAAAATGTAGCTGTTTAATTGAGAATAAATTATTCTTTTGTTGTATACAGTGGGTGTACCCTCTTTACATCTAGAATATTTTCTGTCTTTTTGTATTTATTTTCATTACAATACATAATAATTTAATAATTTTTACAAAGATATAATCACCCTTTCATCTGGCAATTTGCTTTTCTTGCTTAATAGTATATTTTGGAGGTCTATGTACATTTGGAAACCGAGATCTACGTTTTCTTTTTTAATGACTACACAGCATTACATTACATAGATTCATCACAATAGACTTAGTGAATCTCCTGTAAATTGACATTCAGGTTTTATCCAAAGTTTCACTATTACCGAAAAGTTCTAGAGTCAGCAGTTTTCCTTTTGCACATATAAGTTTCCTTAGAAATGGAATGGCTAAGAGGAGGGTATGCACCTCTTTAACTTTAATAAATAAATGGCTCTTAAAACTTCCGAGCCCAGATCTTCCACATCCACTTGGCTCTGGCTTGTTTGAAATTCTGCAGCAAATGCACAAGTCATTTCTTTCTGGCTTCCATGATTGCACAGGTAAAGCTCATTTGATTTTCACATCACTGACAAAAATAGGAATAAAGATATTAACTTCCTTTGATGCATAGGATACAGGCTACATTAGTCAATTTTCAATCCAAGACTACTGTCCCCTAAGTACTAGTTCCGTTCTTTCCACTTAAGTATCTATGTCTTCCCTTAAGTGGATGAGAACATTCTGGCTAGTATCATTGGATAGATGATAAAACTTCAGGAGTGTTTGTGTGTCAAATATGTTTCCATGAAGACTGCATTTTTAATTAAGTATATAAGCAATATATTAACTTATGTAATTTATTTATGAACCTATTATATAATCATTATATAAACGTGTTCTATAGGTATTATAATATAAAGTATAAGCAATAAATGTTAAATTTAATATTCAAGTTAAAGTTTCCTGAATTTTCAAGTATGGTGTTAGGAACACATAAAAGTAATGAGTGATTATTGTTATGCTGTTTATATGTATTTCTTTTAAAATACAGTTTCATGCATCACATTCAGTTTTCATGTCTCTTTACTTTTTTTTTCCCCCCACAAGCACTTCCATTTCCTCCCCTTGTCTCATCTCCTGGTAACCTCTTTTCTATTTCTGTCTCTTTGAATTGCTCCTTCTAGTAATCTCTTATAAGTGATAGCATAAAATATTTGTCTATTATGTGCCTTGCTTAATTAGATAGGTAAAGTGTTTTCAATTATCTTCCTTGCTTTACCATTTCTCATAACTTCATTCTTTCTTCTGGCTGAATAATATTTCATTGTATATGTGCCAATTTTGTCTACCCAGTTGGATTTATCTTCAACTTTTGGTTATTGTGAATAATGCTGCTATGAACATTAGTATACAAGTATCTTTCTCAGACCCTGTTTTCAGTTTCTTTGTGTATATATCTAGAAGTGGAATTGCCAGGTCATATGGTAATTCTATACTTAACTTTCTGAGGAACTGCCATACTGTTTTTCACAGTGACTGCACCATTGTACATTTTCACCCACAATGTACGAGAGTTCCGATTTCTCTGCATACTCTCCAATGCTTGTCATTTTCTGTTTGTTTGTGTTTTATCTTTTTTTTTCAATGAGTCATCCTTTTGGGTGTGAAGTGGAATCTCATTGTGCTTTTGATTTGCATTTCCCTAATGATTAGAGATGTTGAACCCCTTTTTATATGCTTATTGGCCATTTGTATATCTTCTTTGGAGAAATATTTATTCAAGTCCTTTGCCCATTCTTTAATTGAGTTGTTTGTCTTTTGATGTTATATGTAAGATCCATTGCTGAATCTCAGGTCATGAGGACTTACCCCTGATATCTTCTAAAAGTTTTATAGTTTTAACTCTTTTATTTAGGTCCTTATTTCATTTTTAGTTGATTTTTGTATATGGCATGAGATAGGGATCTAAATTCTTTCTTTTGCATATGAATATTCAGTTTTCCCAGCACCATTTTGTTTATGAGAGCATTCTTTCCCCCCCTGCATATGTCTATTGCCTTTATCAAAAATCAATTGGTCATACTCCCGGGGATGAATCTGGACCCAGCATCCTGGGATTGAGAACACCTTCTTGACCAAAACGGAGATGCGAAATGAAATGAAATAAAGCTTCAGGGGCTGAGAGATTCCAAATGGAGTCGAGAGGTCACTCTGGTGGACATTCTTATGCTCTATATAGATAACACTTTTTAGGTTTTAATGTACTGGAATAGCTAGAAGTAAATACCTGAAACTGTCAAACTCCAACCCAGTAGCCTTGACTCTTGAAGATGATTGTATAACAATGTAGATTATAAGGGGTGACAGTGTGATTGTGAAAATCTTGTGGATCACACTCCCTTTATCCAGTGTATGGATGGATGAGTAGAAAAATGGGGACAAAAAGTAAATGAAAAATAAGGTGGGATCGGGGGAATGATTTGCGTGTTCTTTTTTACTTTTATTTTTTATTCTTATACTGTTTCTTTCTGGTGTAAGGAAAATGTTCAAAAATAGATTGGGATGATGAATGCATAACTATATGATGGTGCTGTGAACAGTTGATTGTACACCATGGATGATTGTATGGATGTGAATATATCTCAATAAAACTGAATTAGAAACAATCAATTGGTCATAGATGTGAGTCTACTGCTGGACTTTTGATTCTGTTCCGTTGGTCTAAATGTCAATCTTCATGCCAGTACCACACTATTTTGAGTGCTGTAGATTTTTTTGAAATTGGGAAATGTGAGTTCTCCAACTTTGTTCTTCCTTTTCAAAATTGTTTTGGCTATTTGGGGACCCTTGTAGTTCCATCTTAATCTGATGATTGGTTTTTCCATTTCTGCAAAGAACACTGGTGGAACTTTGATAGGGATTGCATTGAATCTGTAGAACTCTGAGTAATATTGACATCTTAATATTTGGTCTTCTTTAATTTCTTTGCAGCATTTTGTAGTTTTCAGCTACAAGTCTTTCACATCTTTAGTTTAATTTTTCATAGACATTTTATTATTTTTGATACTATAATAAATGGGATTTTTTTCATAATTTCCTCTTCAGATAATTAATTGCCAGTGTATAGGAACACAATTGATTTTTTGTGTCAGTCTTATACCCTGCCACTTTTCTGTAGTGGTTTATTAGTGAAACCATGAGCAGAAAAATTTGGCTTGTGGAGATATCCTCTGCTCTTATAACTTTTTTTTTCTGAGCTTATTTTAACTGCAGGGCATGTAACTGAAGCATATGCAGAAAACAGTCTTTAGACAACCTTTGTCTGTTCCTTCAGGAACAGAGACCATCTCCCTCAGAACCAAGATTACAAGGACAAGGAAACATCAGAAACAAATCATATATGAGCAGTCCTTCAATAAGGAATATCTGGCCTAAAATCCACGCTACCACATATGGACAACTTTATAATTTACCAGTTGGACTATGCCAAGTTAAACCTCCCCACATCTGTCCCCATCTATCAGCTCCCATTCCCATAAAATCTCCCTTAACTCTCATATCAGGGAGAGAGATTTGAGCCTGGTCTCCTGTCTCCATGCTAGTTGACCTTGCATTAAAGCTCTTTCTTTTCTCAAAATCTCAGTGTCATACTATTAGCCTCTGCACATGTCAGGCAGTGAGCCCTTGTTCAGTGACATTAGCTCTAGTAGTTTTCTTATGGATCCCTTGAATTTTCTATATACAAGGTTATATAATTTGTGAATAGATATAAACTTACTTCTTCCCTCCCAATTTGGGTACCTTTTATTTCTATTTCTTGCATAATTGCTGTGGCTAGAATTTCTGATACAATATTGAATAACAGTGGGGGAAAGCAGCCATCCTTTCTTGTTTCTGACACTAGGGTAAAAGCTTTAAGTCTTTCACCATTGAGTATGATGTTAAATGGCCAGTATCATGTTGAGGATGTTACATCTATCTCTAGGTGCTGAGTGATTTTTATCAAGAAAGGATGTTTGATTTTGTCAAATGCCTTTTCTGCCTCTATTGAGATAATCATGCGTTCCTTTTTCCCCTCCATTTCATTTATACAGGGTATTGCTTTGATAACATCATTCATTGTTGAACCACCCTTGCATTCCTGGGATAAATCCCACCTGGTCATGGTGTGTAATCTTTTTAATATGCTTTTGGTTCCACTTGTTAGTGTTTTGTTAAGAATTTTTTGCATCTATATTCATAAGGGAAATTGGTCTGCAATTTTAATTTCTTGTGATGTCTTCACCAGGCTTTGCTATCATGCTGGCCTCATGGAATGAATTAGGAAGTGCTCCCTCCTCTTGAAATATCTGGAAGAGTTGAGAAGGATTAGTGTTAATGCTTCTTTAAATATTTGATAGAATTTAACAGGGAAGCCATTTGGTCCTGGACTTTTCTTTAGTGAAAGGTTTTTTGATTATTGACTCAATCTCTGTTCTTGTGGTAAGTTTGTGGTTTTCTATTTCTTCTTCAGTGAATTTAGGTAATTTGTGAATTTCTAGAAATTTCTTTTTTCATTTTATCTAGATTAGCTAATATTTGACATATAATTGCTCATAATATTCTCTTGTAATCCTTTTTGTTTCTGTTAGGTCAGTAGTACTATCACCACCTACACTTTTTATTTTAGTTATGTGTGTCTTTTCTTTTTTTCCCCTCTGTCATACTAGCTAAAGGTTTGACAATTTTATTAATTTTTTCAAATATGCATACTTTCTATTTTATTCCCTCAATTGCTTTTATATTCTCTATTTCATATATTTCTGCTCCAATCTTATTTTTTTCTTTCCTCCTACTAACTTTCAGTTTACTTTGCTCTTCTTTTTCTTGTTATATTCATTTTTTCAGTCAAATTGTTCATAAATACATGATTTATATAACAAATTACATTTGCTTTGTTATATTAAATTTAGGTATATGACATGATCATTCCCTCCTCCTTCTGTTTTTCTCAGTTTTAATTTTAAGTGTAGGTAACAGTTTATTTTAATTTGGAGAATAATTGGTACAGTCCATGAATTACTTCATTTTTTGAAGAGGAACTTTTAGATTGTTTCTGTGTACATGCAGATGGCATTAGGATTTTTGTGAGGAACTGAAAATTTCTCCAATAATCTTAAGCAAAGAGACAGGAAGAGTGGAGATAAAATTAAAAATCTAGGGTATCTCACTTTCCCCTAAGCCCGGATGTGTAGCTGATCCTCAGACAAGTAAGAAACTAAGTATGGAGTAGGCTTCTTAAACCAAAGTATATTCTTTCTTTCTTTCTGAGACATAACTCCATCTTTTCTGTGAAACTCCTTTAGTATATTCTCTCACTCTAGACATGTTTTTCTCTGTCCAGTAAAACAAAGTTAATGTATTATGAGCATTTGCTATTTTGGGTGTTCTAATATCCCCCTCCCCATCTCCTTCTCCAAAAAACTGAGCTAGAAATAGACCTTGCAATGTTGGTAACTTGCAGAGTTTTTGCTGTTTTTAATCTGGTGAGTGAGGTAGTAGAAGGCTTGAGGAGGGAGAGCGTTTTACATATAAAAGTTCCTGTAAAGGGAAGGGCTGACAATGGAGTGATATCCATAGCACAGAATCATTTGGGAAAATGAGGGAAGGTAAGAGAGAAGGGGTTATTTTAGCTATTGACATCCTCAGTGTCCCTTTGGGGGGAGAGTATGAAAACTAGGTTATTAGGTAGTCTATAACATTTTTATGCAATAAAGACTTCATGTGTCAGGCCCACAGACAGGCCCTGTATTAAAGTGTTGCATTGCTTTTCAGTGCTTTAGGGATTGTAGTTGTAGCTTTATATTTTATTGTGGCACCATGCTGAATCTAGTCTCAATTTTGCCTAATTAAGGTAATATTTGCTTCTCCCTGCCATTGACAAAGAATGGCTATGTATTCCTAATCACCCAAAAGTTAATAACTAGAATCATTGTTTTACAGTTCAGACTTCTAAGTGAGAACATCTGTTTGACCTTTTTTGTTAGTTGACTTATTTTGGAGTAATTAATTGCTATTGGTTTGGCCTGGGGTGTGGAGGAAAGAAGTAGAAATTTTTTTAACATAAATGTTACAAAAAAGGCTTACTAATTTGGGTAGGTGCGGACCCAGTTCTTAAAGAAAATAGCCTAAGATGTAACTTTCTAAAACTCATGATTTTCCAAACTCAGTCACGTTGTTTGACATTCCCATCACTTAACAAAAGTCCTTATTTTTTCAACAGCTGCAAAATAAATGCCATAAATACTTAGATCTCAACCTAATGAAGGTATTTACATCTGATGCTTGGTAGCCTTACTGTTCTTTTGCTTCTAGTAGCATCCTCATTTCACATCTACATTCCACACAGTGCCCTCAGATGAAAACGTCATTGTAATTTTCCTTCGGTCACTGCTCATTTTGAAATCCTTAATGACTCTCTGTCTGTTACAGTAAAATCATCTGGATTTTTCATGGGTCTTCTTGCCTAATCGGACAGACCCTCCTCACAGTCCTGTCTGCATTCGTCTTCTGTCCCAGGCACATTCTGTTTTGTATTTAAAGATTTCAGCTCATCCTTACTTATTTCAAAGAATTCCACAAGATAAAGTTGCTGTTGTTGTTGTTTTAAAGTAGAACGGCACACTCAGTAATTTAACCATTCCCTTTCATTTTTCCTATGAAGAAATTTTAGACCGGAGTGTAATTCTCAATCCTAAGATCCCGGTTAGTTAGTTTGAGAGGTCGGATGAAAATGTAAGTTTTCTGATATCCCAGTGACCACAATGCAATGGCTTTGCACCCTAATTCCCCTAGTCTCCCCTTTTTTATCCTCAGTTCATTGTATGCAGTTCACATATTTATTACTTATGGGAAAAAGACAGGATAAAATAAAGTCAGAATTACTTCAACAGCTTTGCAACTTTGAAATTCTATGTTTAAATGACAGATTCCAATAAAAGTTAGGTCAAGTTTCAAATCCCATCTGCCCTCTTGGCAAGGAAGAAGACTTCATTGAAGAGTAAATATTTTATATCATAGAAAATCTATGTTAGAAAAGAATGAGGTGAGGGTGTTTATAGAATAAGGAACAAAATCTCCAGACCAGCAAAGAAACAACAGAATGATACAATTCATAAAAATATATGAAAGATGGCATTAATTAATAAATTAAATGACATTAATGAAAATCTTTCAAGGGCTCCAGAAAATGACACACTTTGAATAAAATGGACATAACAATGAGGACTCGTAACCCCAATATAAACACCCTGCTTATGGGATCACCATTTCTCCAAAACTGATCTTGTTATCTTTGTTCCATGATTGCCAGAATATTTTCAATTTCAAACACTTATTAAGGTTTTTATTCTTGTTCAAAGAATAAAAACATCTCAATAGATTATGAAATTCATGTTTAAGCTTGAACTCCCATTCAAGCAGTTTAGTAATTACACTATAAAATATAGAAATCAATGATTATTACTTCCAGTGTGTAAAATAAAACACATAACTTTTACCAAAAGAGACAATCATGATTAATGAACTACAAAGTCAGGAACAAGACATTGATGTTTATTAACTTTATGAAATGTCCCCAAATGCAATTATGATAGACAGTGAAATAATTACTTTAAATAAGGCAAAGAAGCAATTAGAAATGTATTTTTGTATATATCATGCAATTTTATTTTTGTGAAATGTCAGTCACCTGCAAAACCTTCAAAAAATAAACAAAACAATGCAAAATGAAACAATGAAAAAATTCAGAAACATTACTGGTTAACAAGTTAGGTAATGTACAATCCTATAAATTCTCTATAAACAAACAATAACCGGTTAAGCTGTGTACTTCACAGTAACAGTAAAATGCTTAAAATACATATACTTTAATGGGAAGTATGCAAGATCTATGAAATAAATGTCAAAATTTTACCAAGGGTCATGAAAGAATGCTTGACTTATTAGATACAAAGTCTTCAATAGTGTTCAAAAATAGTGTACAAAACCAATTGTTTTCTCAGATGATTTTTTCATAGAAGTGGTAAGTAGAAACAGAATGGTTATTACTACTTGATGTCAAAACAGTTGATTGAAAGTTAAAGAAATCATTTAAGGTTCAGTGGTTTGGAGGTACATTGGTGAGTCTACAAGTAAATTGTGTAGCCCAAAAGTGACTCAAAACATCTGAAATATACACCACTTCATTAATTCTTAGCTCTGAAAACCACAAAGGTCCACAGAACTTCATTTTTATGTATAACTAAAGGTTATTTACTGGCTAGTCTCCAAGAGAATATTTATTGTAGAGAATTTGCATGTTATCAGAGTTGTCTCTGAGTCAGCATTTACTGGGAAGTTCCACTGCCACACAATGCTTGACAAAGTTGCATATAACTGCATGTAACTGCAGGCCCGCGGACGGTGGGAGTTCTAGTGTTGGGGGAAAAGTCATTTTGTCGTTTGTGTACTCCCAAGTATATCACAATTTCTACTACTCTTCTCTTTACTTTTTAGTTATACATTACTATTAATGCAGGTACTAAGTTATCATTCAGTTATGGGTTTTTTGGCCAAACCTATAATGATGAATGTTTTCATCTACTATATTTATGGGCCAACTGTTTGCCAATTATTTATACTTGGACCCATAAGCTCAATGTAGTTAAAATATGAATAATCTGTGTGCATTGATAAAGGGATTCACCATTTTTCTCTTCCAAATTTTTTTACTGAAGTCTGAAAAAGGGAAGAGAAGGTGGATGATTTTCTAGTCCACCCAATAAGGCCCACAGATCAAAAGAAAAATAAATAAATGAAAAGAGAGAGGCAGTCACAAGTAGGGACTATATTGCCTACAACCAATAAGAAGCTAATGAAATTGGGATAGATTATATAACCAGTTTTTCTTTTCCATTTGACTTTTTAAAATTCAGTTTACTTTTAAAAAATATACTAACCTGTTAGCATAAGATGCAAGACACCAAACAGGCAATTACTAAAGTCAAATCACAAAAAACACAACTCAAAGGCGACCATTAACTCATGCAAAAGATCCCCATTAGGGATACTTGCAAAGCGTAAGGTGGTGGGTAGTTGTCTTATATTTTGTAAAGGTGTCCAAGGCCCAGGCCCCTGCTGATTTCCTCTTCTGTTAAACTCCTCTATCCCCAATATCTTTGTGCTTACACATATATCTTTTCTTCTGCTGTCCCCAATTCCGTTTTGTTCCCAGAACAGAATGGTCTTGAATAAATCCATGCACTTTTTCAGAGTGTGCAGCAACCACTGGAGAATTCTACAAAGCAGCACTGAAGCAACATTTCCTACGAATTACACAATCACCGAAGCAGGGAAAAGGGGATGGAACACTGCCCAGTCTCATTAGTGCTTAAAGTATAGGAACTCCTAACCCGCCTGCCAATGAACTTGGAGGAAGGGAAAATACATATTAAAATAATATATTTCACAAAGACAGTTAAGTAGAAGTACCCATTTCCCAGGCCTATGTATCAAAATGTGGACATAATTCTTTCCGCAGGTTTTAATGTCCCCATATGCCCCATAATATGCAGTGGATGAATTCAAATCAGGTGTTACCAGAAAGATGGTGAGTTTTTAAACTCAAGGTGAACTGTACGATTTTTTTCTTCCTGGTGTTTAATAGTAACATCACCGGAGGTAGGACAAAGGCAGCATTTTATTTTCTAATTTCATTTCGAGGAGCACAGCCTCCAGCTTTTGACTTTTTTTCCATCTCCCAGGGAATCGTGTGCTGTCACCGCCCCTGTAGAATCTGAAGAACTGTGGGACAAGACTAAGTTGTCTATGTTCTGCAAATAGATATGAATCTCTAACAAGCTGCTTTCTTTTATACCTATTTCTACCATAATGGGATTCATTGCTTTCCTAAGCAGCCCTTGTAATTTTCAGCAAGGTCCTTTAACTCATTTAATGTGAAACGTTTGTTCATGCCTAATTTGTCTGAGCCAGGCCATGTTTGTGTTTTCTTTGAATTGCAGAGCGTTGATGGTGGGAGTAGAACTGCTTGCCTCAAGTGAGTACATTTCTTGCTGAATTATAGTAATTACTGTGAGTTTCATTTGGTTGGTGCTGTCTGCAGGGCCTGTCCATGACAAGGTTAACAAGCAGAAGGTAGCTGAACGTCAGAAGATAAGTGCCTAGTCACGCACGGGAAATTGTTGACAGTGTGGTGGTGGTTTTTTTTTTCTGCCCTGGTAATTATGATGAGGTTCCCTAATGGTTGCAGCTGTAACCTCCAGTGGGAATTAAAATCCAGGCTCCCTAAATTAGGGAAAATTTCAATACATTAGTAGTATTATCCTGTGATTTCTGATACTAAGATTATCCTATGCACATGTCTTGAAAATGTTAGATAAACCCAGCTTTATGGAACAGAGGTAAATCTCACCTTATTATTTGCCCATTTCAGATCCATCTCCCACTTTTCCTTGTTTGGTAGTTTTATTTAAAGTGAGAAAAGAATATTTTATGGCTAAAATTCAAAATGACAGCTTAATTTTCTTTTGATTTTCTTTTTGTCCTAATTTGGAGGAAAAAAACTGATTTTGTTGCCTGTGTACCATCAAAGAGATCATTTATTTTATTTTATTTGTATTTATATAAGATTTAAATTAGTTCCTTCCTTTCTCTTTCCCTTGTATATGTCAAGACTGGAAGACAAACTTTCAACTCCCTTATTATTATGATGACCATATAGTCTTAACTATGGAATTAATTAGAAAACAAACCTTTAAATAATTTTCATATAGGTGACAACTGCATGATAAGCATGAGTTTAACTTTGAAGTTTCATTTTTAAACTGCACATATATCAATACACATAATTTAATGAAGTATGATGTGGTATATATAAAATCTTCCAGGGCATAAAATTAACATATTTTAATATGTATGTGACTGATGCATACATATGGAAGATATAGCATATGCTTTCTTTATATTACTAACTGTTTACAGTCACATTACATGATATTATTTCTATTTTAGAAACAAAATCTTTAGCTGGGTGGTTTGATTGAATGCCAACAGTAAATATGTTCCATAGCCATTTTCCAATCTTTAAAATAATCGATTATATACTCTATTAAGGAGCTATGGTTTTGAAATCTAAATTGACAAAGGTGTCATTCATCCCACAGAAATGATATTTTATGAAACGGTGGCTCAAGAACTGAGAGTATACAACCATGCTAATAGGGAAAATTATGTTTCATTCTCTAGTTTAGAAATCAGGACCTGAAATTTTATTTGCTCTTGTGAGTGTGTTATGCGACTGTGTGTTATTTTTTAAGGGAGGGTGAGAATAAAACCATATAAAACTATATGAAAGAAGAGATTTCATTTCTCATGGGCTAACAAAGAATTTCATATAAAACTTACCTCAAGAAAATGATAAGTTATAAAGAAATAGAGAAGATAAAAATTCCACAAATGTATCAAATGGGCTATCAAATAATTAGTGAATTAAAGTAGATTTAAGGATTAGGAGAAAAGAAGTAATACAACTGAAAATTACCCAATGAATTGTCCAATAAGAACAGCAAAATTGATAATATGTCTGGGAATGGTAGGGAGAGAATAACTTATTTAAAACTTCCAGAAAATAGTCCCTGAGTTTTTGTTTATTAATGGAATTTTGCTTTAGTGAGTGACACATTCCCCCCTCTTCAGGATAGATAATTAAGTTGTTTGTTCTGTATTATTGCAGCCAATATTTACAGTCCTTTCACTCTGGAATCAAGTGGGGTCGATAACATTCAGGTTCAAGTTTGACCATCTTCACATTCGTGACAAAAATGTCAGGTCTGCATTTTACAAAAATAAAATCCTGCTGCCCTTCATGTCATAATTAAGCCTATAAAATAGATTTTTTCCTTTGGTTGGGCAGAAGCAGCTCAACTGTGTGTATAGTTTTTAATAACAATCACCATGCAAATCCGAAACAGACTGTGTCCCAACAGAGCTTTGTTTTGTTGGAAATTCTGTCTTTAGAAGAACTCCATTTGCTGTGGAAGAATTTCATCACTGTTAACATAAATCTTATAAATGGAACAGAATGAATAAAAAATAGAATTCAGAATCAATGGACTGCTGTCAAACATAGAGACTTCTGTATTTGAATGGCAACTTCCTTTTATTGAAATTTAAGCACTAAAACATTGTAGGATATCTCTGTAGATATGTAATCAAAATAATAAGAAACATATGTAAAGCAGTGATATTTATTGTTTGCTTATCCACATGACAGTTGGTATGGGTGCTAATTTCTAAGTGAATATTAATGAAATCATTGAATTATCAAGTGGATGCAACAAATTTAACCCTGCTCAAGTTGATTGGAATGTACATCTATTGAGAACCTATTATGTTTTAAGACTTTTAAAACTGTTGTGTCATTTTTTTCTCAAAGTTGTCCAGTTAGGTATTTCTTTCACATTACTTATCAGATACAAGGCCCAGAAAGATTAAATAGCATGTACTGCATCCCTAGAATTGTAACTGGAAACTTGGAGATTTGGCTCATGCCTCTCTGAGCTAATAGCTTGTATTCTGTCCACTATAAAATATTTTCAGGATGAACCTAATGTAGCAATGAATTTATGTGTATTTAGGCAGAAAGTATAACTGTCATGGCAAAATTAGATTCAAGTTCCCCCATTATGACAATTAATTCACTCAAATAAATATAACCCTCACCTCCCTCCATACACTCACATTCCCAAAATATAAGAGCATGTATTACTGCAGAATGAACATGGGCTCATAGGCAGTCTTGAGGACAGATTCCATAGATGATTTTTACATGTATCTTCTTGAGTACCCAGTACAATACCTGGCAGAGTACTGTAGCAAAGTTTGGAGAATCGAATTTTGAAACCCAGGATTGATAAAAAGAAATAATTATGAATTTTTACGCAGCCAACACAAAAATGTGTATCAATTTCACCAAATATTTTGGCAGCCATTGTCCAACAGCCTATTTCTTATCTTCACTAAAGATATATTCTCCATACTTCAAAGGTAGGAGAAGAAAGAGGGTTAATTGGATTAAAGTTGAAAATATAACTCTTTGATGAAAGTTGACTTATTTGGCATCCTGTGTCACACTTAGGACACTTTATTGCTATACATGAATTATTTACATGATAGTTCATCCCAGTATAAAGTGTCTTTTTATTTTAAATGGCTCTATAAACATCAAACTATTGTGTTACATATAATCAGCTACACTTTGCTGCAAAAAGGTGTCATTTTTCACCAGATGGCATGTTAATGAAGAATAAAATAAAATTGTTTTCCATTAAGGAAGTGCGGGTAGCAAATAGATCGTTGTAGATCCCAAGGCCCTGGCAAAATATGATCAGTCAGAAAAAAGTCCAAATGGAAAAAAGATGTTACTCCAGTGTTTATGAATTTGGTAGAACACAAGCAATTAATTCCCTTTGTCGTTTCATATAGGCCATGAGCAATAAAATAATTATAATCCTACTGACCCCATGTCATGCAGCTTTTATTCTTTAAGTCATTTTGCAACCTGTCATTAAGACTCAAAGTATGAACCAAACAGAAAATATAAACCCGTCAGTGATTTTTAAGGTGTGTCCTTAAAACTTAAGTCCCCATTTTTAACTTGAAACAAACATCATCCATCTTAAGAAATTAAATGAAAATAGGATGATCCATTCAATGCACAACAAGCAAATGGAAAAATAAACTGTTCATTCCCCAAATGTACACAGATGTGTTCAGAAGTCACTTTACATCTAGCAGTTTATTTTGCACACAGTGTGCTTCCTGATCAGTAATCGTGTACAAATCAAATGGTCATGGTATAAGGATGGATCTCCTTCTCAAGCCCTTTCCCCATTCCTCTCTCCATCCCCTTGACTCGCCTCTTCTCCCTGATTTCCTTTGCTTTCTGCAATCAGCCTTCCAATCTATTTTGAACTTGTGGGATTGCTTGATGTTTCAGCAGGATGGTTTTTAAACAGAAATTTCAAATCTTAGCTACATTCCAACTTAAAGGTCAATGTAAAAATAATTTAAAGTATGAAGTTTTAAAAAGGGGCAAAAAAAAGTTCCCCAGTTCTGCCCAGTCATCTCTCCAATAGTGCAAAAATACCTAATAAATAGCAAAACCTGGGAAAGGTCAAAATGGAAATTATTAATAAATGCTAAATAACAAGAGCCAGTGCCAGCAATACATAAAACGATGAAATGCCAATTGCAAACCACCAAGTGAAGCAAAAAATCATTATATTTAATTGAAAATATCCATTACAGGAGGAAATAAAGCATATTTTCCAAGCTACAGCTTTTTAAGGCTTGATTACTAGATGGGCTTTCAGGAATACCATATCTGCTTTGGTTTCTGTGAGCCTTGATAACCTAAGTCACATTAAAGGGCTTTATCTTTTATAGATTTTTGTATATAAAGACGCCATTAAAATCAATTAATGAATTCAGCAAATAAGCTGCAGCTTTGCCAACATTAGCTATTTAATGCAAAAGGGAGAGTCGTTTATGAATAGGGCTTGGAAATCTTTGTCTTTTACAGACAAACTGCAGTTTATCAAGAAATGAAGATTCACTCAAGAAATAAAAGATGACTCCTGATTTAAGAAAAAAATAATAAAATCTTGTCAGAGTTGCTTTAGCCAAATATATTCTTATATTCTGATTTTCTAGACTATCTTTATTTCTCTATTTTTTCTTCACTATTCCTGATTTTTTTTTTAATTAATCTGTTTATCTTGAAATTCTTACAGATCTACAGGAAGTTACAGAGGTAGTACAGAGAGGACCCATGAACCCATCACCCAGTTTTCCCAGCGGTTACATCTCACTTGTTAAAATATTAAAACCAGGAATTTGACATTGATACAATGTGTATGCATATTTCTATGCTAATTGATCATGTGTGTATTCAGGTAACCACCACCGCAATCAAGATACAAAACCATCCTATCGCCACAAAGATCTCCCTCTTGCTTTTACTTTGCAGTTGCACTTACTTCCCTCACACCCCCATCATCCCTAATCCCTGGCAATAATACCTGTTTTCCATAACTATGATTTTGCCATTTCAAGAATGTTATATAAATGGAATCATACAGTATGTCACTGTTGTAGATTCCCAGCTGCTAAAACAAATAGCATACAATGGGTTAACTTAACAACAGGGATTTATTAACTCCTGTTTTCAGAGCCTAGAAGTTTTGCTTCCTCCTGGGGTCATATCTCTGGGTTAGCTGGCAATCGTTGGAGATCCTTGGCCTTACAGTCACATGGCAATGCACATCCAGCCATATTGGATGAAGGCCCACCCTCATTCATTTTGGGGACGCCTTAACTAATAACATCTTCAAAGTCCTATTTACAAGTAGGTTCACGCCCACAGGACCAGGAGTTGGACCTGAGCATGTCTTTTGTGGGGAACATTTTATTTACTTATTTGTAATGCAATTTTATTGAGATATAGTCACATACCAGATAATCATCCAAATGCACAATTAATGGTTCATGGTATCATCATATAGTTGTGCATTCATCACCACAATAAATTTTTGAACATTTTTAATACTCCAAAAAAAATAAAAATAAGAATAAAAATTTATAAACACCCCAAACATCCTATATCCCTTATTCCTCCCTATTATTTATTTAATATTTTCTTTGTTTTCTTACTCATCTGTCCATACACTGAATACAAGGAGTGTCAATCTCAAGGTTTTCCCAATTACACAGTCACACCATAAAAGCTACATAGTTATACAATCATCTTGAAGAATCAAGGCTACTGGATTATAGTTCAACAGTTTCAGGTTATTTCCTTTTAGCTATTCCAATGCACTAAAAAGAGATATCCATACAATGCATAAGAATAACCTCCAACATGACTTCTTGACTCTATTTGAAATCTCTCAGCAACTGAAACTCTGTTTTGTTTCATTTCTCTTCCCTCTTTTGACCCAAGATAACTTTCTCAATCCCACAATGACAAGACCAGGCTCATCCCTAGGAGTCAATTCCATGTTGCCAGGGAGATTTACACTCTTGGGAGTCATGTCCCATGCAGTGGGAAGGGCAGTGAGTTTACCTGCAAAGTTGACTTTGAGAGAGAGTCCATGTCTGAGCAACAAAAGAGGTTCTCTGGGTATGATTCTTAGGCATAATCATAAGTAGACTTAGCCTCTCCTTTGCGGGAATAAGTTTTATAAGGGCAAGCACCAATGCTTATGAGAATATCAGGAATTCTCCAGGTGGGTTAGTTTAATATTCCACATTTTTCCCCAGTTCCTCAAGGGGGCTTCACAAATACTTTTTTATTCTCTGCCCAAATTACTCTGGGATGTATCAGGGTATCACAATAACCTGTACAAACCAACAAGATCTCTCACTCCCTATTCGAGTTTCCATGTAATTATGATGTCCAAATAAACTGACCATATAAGTTAAATTAGATAATTTGCTACAGAAAATATAAATTTTGCACCAAAGAAACATGATTTCCTTTGGTCTCACACAGAAGTTGAAGTTTTAAAACACAGTCAATATTGTCCTTTACCCTTTAATCTGATTTGCCTTAGTCTTAACCAGATCAGCTTCATTCATAACTCTAAATGAAGTCTGATCTCTTTTTCAGCTTTCTGAACAGTTGCTGTATGAGGTAATGTTGACTTCCACAGCTGCATAATTCTTGCTCTGAGTCTCAGGTGTCATGCAGATACCCGAACTTCCAGGGAATGACCAGATTATACACAAAGAACATAGCAGCTCAGAATTTAGAAATAACCATATCAACTCAGGAATAGATGTGACTACTGTAAGAGCTCACAATTTAAGAACTTTTACAATAAGCCTTTGTCTGAAAACCTATGCTCTCAAATTCAATTCTCAGAGTTTGCACATTAAATTTAATCTGTATTACTGAGGTGTTATAATATTAGTCTTTTTGTTTCTGTCTTATTTCACTGAACATCCTGTCCTGAAGGTTCATTCTCCTAGTTGCATGCTACACAACTTCATTCCTTCTTGCAGCTGCTTGATATTCCATTATATGCATGCACCTCAGTCTGCCCTTCTGTTCATCAGTTATTGTACACTTAGGCCGCCTCCATCCATTGAAAATCATGACTACTGTCACCAAAAACACCAGTGTGCAAATGTCAGTTCATGTCCCTGCTTTCAATTCTTCCAAGTATATACCTAATAACGTGTTGCAGGATCATATGGCAACCCTATACTTGGCCTCTTGTGGAACCAACACATGCCCTCCAGATGGGCCTCACCATTCTACTTCCCCACCAACAGTGAATAGGTATCTCTCTCTCTCCATATTTTCTCCAGCACTTGTATCCCTCTGTTTATTTTTTAAACAGTTTTATTCACACATCATACAATCCATCCTAAGTAAATAATCAGTGGTTCCTGGTGTGATCACATAGTTACACATTCACCACCACAATCTATATGAGGACATTTTTGTTTCTCATGCACAGAAAGAAGAGGGAAAACATGAAGAATAAAAAATAAAATAAAATAAAATAAAATAAAATAAAATAGAATATAAAGGAGAAACAACAATTATACCAAGAATCCCATACCCCTCCTTTATAACCCCCTCATATTGACATTAAGCTTTTGTATATACCTTTGTTAAATTTCATGGAAGTATATTACATTACTGCTAACTATAGATTCTAATTCGCTTTGATTTTATTTTCCATATACCATCCCATTTTCAACACCTTGCAATGTTAACATTCATTTGTTCTCCTTCATGTAAAAACATTCCTATATTTATACATTTAATCACCATCATTGTCCACTCTTGGTTTCACTAAGGTGTACAGCCCTGTTCCTTATCATCTATCTTTCCTACTGATGTCATACCTGCCCCTGGCCTTCCTCTTTCACCCATACTCACAGTCAGCTTTGTTCAGTGTACTTACAATATTGTGCTACCATCAGATAGTATTGTGCTATCCATTTCTGGATCTTTTCAGTCAATCCTGTTGAACATTCTGTATTTTTTCAGCCTCAAATGCCCAATCTCTACTATATTTCTATCTCCTGATAACATGTATTCTCCAATTTAACTCTCAAAGTTTGCTCATTAATATTAGTTCATATTAGTGAAACATACAGTATTTTCCTTTTTGTTTCTGGCTAATTTCACTCAACATAATGTCCTCAAAGTTCATCCATGTAGTTATATGTTTCATGACTTTATTCTGTCTTACAGCTTCTCTCTCTCTCTCTCTTTATGTTACTGATAGTCTTAATTTCTACACTCTTCTCCAAATCTCTCTCTCTCCTGTCTTTTCCTATCTGCCTGTAGTACTCCTTTTAATATTTCTTGTAGAGCAGATCTCTTGTTCACAAACTCTTTCAGTTTCTCTTTCTCTGAAAATATTTTAATCTCTAATCTCCCTCATTTTTGAAGGACAATTTTGCCAGATATAAAATTCTTGGTTGGCAGTTTTCCTCTTCCAGTATCTTAAATATATCATACCACTATCTTCTCCCTTCCATGGTTTCTTTTGGGAAGTATGCAAATAGTTTTATCGCGCTTCCCTTTACACTGGATTGCTTTTCTCTTGTTGCTTTCAAATTCTCTATTTGTCTTTGATATTTGACAATCTGATTAATAAGTTTCTTCGAGTAGGTCTATTCAGATCTATTCTGTTTGGTGCACTTGGTGCTTCTTGGATCTGTAATTTTGTCTTTCATAAAAGATGGGAAATTTTCAGTGATTATTTCTTTCATTATTCTTTTTGCCCCTTCTCCCTTCGCTTCTCCTTCTGGAACACCTATGACATGTATATTCATGTGTTTTATGTTGTCAATCAATTCCCTGAAGTGCTGCTCATATTTTTTTCATTCTTTTCCCTATCTGTTCTTTTGTGTGCAGGATTTCAGATGTCCTATCCTCTAGTTCACTAATCCTTCCTTCTGCTTCTTCAAATCTACTGTTGTAAGTTTCCACTGTGTTTTTCATCTTTTCTATTGTGCATTTCCTTCCCATAAGTTCTACCATTTGTTTTTTCAAACTTTTTAGTGCCTTATTATGTTCCCCCAATGTCTTCTTTACCACTTTTGCCATATCTTCCCTCAATTTATTGATTTTATTTTTTAATTGATTTAGTATGTTTGTTTAAACATCTTTAATTCATTGTTTCAATTGCTGTATCTCCTTTGAGTGTTAGTTTGTTCCTTTGATTGGGCCATATCTTCATTTTTCCTTGTGTGACTCATAATATTTTGTTGGTGTCTAGCCTTCTGGTTTCCCTGTTTAGTTTATTCTAGAGGTCATTTTTATCTAGAGTTTTCTTGCTGGTTGGCTTTGTTTTCTATCTGTTCTTTAACAATCAGTTCAACTTATTCTAGACTTCTAGCATAGCTTTGGTTTAACTGATCAGAAGTTTTCAGCACTTGTTATTCTCTTTCTTTCCCTGCCTATATGTAATTTTTTTTTTTTTTTGAGGAGGGTCCACCCTTATATGAGTGGCCCAAATCAGATTTCCCAGAATACACAGGCCCAGGTCTCAGGAAGAGGATGTAATCAGTATCAGGTTTCCTTGAGGAGAGGCTGTCAGGCTTTCCTGTGAGGTTTCTAGACTCTGTGTTTTTCCTATCCAGCCCAACAGGTGGTGCTTGTGAGCCCACAGTTCCCCACCAATGTAAAGAGCTGTGGTGCCTTTAATTCTCAGCCGAACCTGTCTCTGCCAGGGATGTGGTTAAGACAAGCTTAAGCTGTTTCTGTTTGTTTTTTTTTTTCCCCTGGCCCCTGGAGTCTGAATTCCATGAAAGAGGGCTGCCACTTGAACTGGGCCCTGCTCCCCCTTTAACTGGGGTAGAGTATCTTGCCTGGCTCAGTGCCGACAATTGAAAATGCATGAAGTTTTCTCTAATGAGCTACTTAGAATAGTTTAAAAAAAGAAAACAAAGAAATCTCTTTTTCAAAGCCAGCCCCCAAGTTTCACCAGTCAAGAACCAGAGTTGATACTTGGCTTTATGTGCCCCTTTTCTTGGTGGCACAGCCTTTTTCCAGTATTCTGAGCTCCATCAACTCCCAAAGCCTCTGTTTTTATTTTATTTTATTTTATTTATTTATTTATTTATTTATTTATCTATTTAATTTATTTTTTCTATCAGTCCTGTCTCCTCTCTGCTGTGAGAAACCTCAGGGTTCCTTTCCTGCTTGCTCTGGGTTTATTTGTGCTCATAGCTGGTATTCAGTAGTCCAAATTTTTTAGTTAAAACCACAATTGGAGCTTGGTTGAGTAACCTTCCCTCGCTGCTAGTAGAGATTGCTTCTTTTTCCCACAGAGAAGTGTTCCAACTCAGCCTGTCGTGCCAGTAGGAGAATGGCATCAGCTCTGCAGTTTGGGCAGCTTTACTTACAGTTCTATGCTGATATATTGGCCATTCCAGACTGTGGCCATACTGATGTCCCCCAAACAGTTGTTCCAGACAGTGCCTGGCTATTTATTAGTTGCTCCAAAGACACTAAATTCCACACTATGCTGCCATCCTGAAATGTTGGGCAAATCATAAAATATTACCAAGATAGTTAAAGCTCATACACCTATAGAATAAGTTAACTTCTCTGTACTATAAACAGTAAGTTAAGTAACTGTAATATCATTAACAAATGCCCCTGGCTTGGAAAAACAATAGTAACTAGCAGATTATGAAAGTGGCTTTACAACTATAAATACATAAATAATGAAAAATAAATAAATAAGTAAATAAATACATAGATTGGACCTGTTTAATTGTTTTTCTCTCCATGCATGACTTTTCCAAAATGAGATCTGAAAGGAACTAGATGTCAAGAAAATCCTAAGTTTCAATGATGGATGGATGTTTTACATAATAAGGAAAATTTATTGTGATTGCATTTAAACTTCTTTAAAATTGCATGTAATATTTAAAGTATATAAAAGCTAGGGAAGCAATGAATGCATTTAAGCCAGTTCATGATTGATGAGCATATATCTGAAGGCTCTAACAGGAGATGGTGGCTGTCATGACCGGTGACTGCAGAATGGAGCTTTATTGAGAAAGCTTTCCTTTCTCTTGCCCTCATGTATACACATGAAGCAGTGGAGGGAGAAGGGGCAGCCACCTTTCCACTTGATCAGCCAGCCAAAACAATCTTAGATATTAGTGGAGTGTTAGCCACATTGCCTTAAGTAGGTAAGAAGACATTAGAAAAATACAATGTTGTGATGGAAGTCAGGAAGTGTCGGTCATAAGAAGAGACACCTAAAGAGATGTCAACCTACTCCAATATGGGTGTCAGGGTCACCAGCAAAAGCATGACTCACACAGACTCTGTTGGAGAGATGTATTTATTCATGTAGAGACAGAGAAAGGTCAGCTTCACTAGCGGGTGCCAGCTCCCCGTAGCCAGAGGGTTTCAATCTGTGGCTGTCACAGGGAGATGTCCTAGGCACTACATGCAACACCCCTCTCTTGGGTTCCTGTGCTGCCTCAGTGGAGGAACCCCGCTCTCTCCCTGCCAGGACAGATATACCACCAGAGTGGGAGCTGGATGTCCTAAAATGTGCCCACCAGAGTCAGACAGACTCCAGTGGACATTTACATATGCTCAGACAATAGAAGAAGGGATGTATAAGCAGGCCCCTTATCTACAGAGGGATTGTGTTTTATCACACCAGGCTGACACACCTGTTCCTGAGCACAGGATGTATTTGTGGGTCCCAGGGAAAGGAGGCATGTCCTTTGCACAGAAAGCCTTTCATTTGGTATGTGAGACCAAACAAGTTTAATGTGGCAGTTAAGCCAGCTTCCTGAAGGTCAAATCTATTTGTTAGGGAAAGGCACTTACATAGAAGATACATGGGGGACATTAAGAATTTAAAATATTTTATAAAACTACCTGAAGTGGAGAGGGGTATTTGTGAGCAGCATAATGATTGTAATAATAAGGAAAGGTAAGAAGTTCATCTTGAGACTCCAAGAAATTTAAAATGACCCTATGGTTGTTCCTGGGGTTTTCCATGCAGAGAATTAAAGAATGAATATAGATAGAGGGTATTGTAGAACAGAGAAGCCGTATAAAACAAAAATCTAGAGCTATATGAAGGGGAGAAGCTTATATGAGAAAAAAAGACATGTAAATGTCACTCTTCATTTCAAAGATGGCTAATTTACTAAATTTTGGAATGCTATTAGTTAAAACAAAATTACTTAATGTAATCTTCATTTTGAACTATATATTTTGCATTCCCATTTCTGATATTGACTGTGTTTTGATATAATTTTGTGCCTGTGTACATACCTAAATTGAAGTAATCACTTTTGAGTTTCATTTCAAGGACTGTCATTTAAAATAATAATATAATAAAATTGACCTACATACAGCAAGCATTTGAGAGAGAAAAATGAAGACTTTCTCTTAATGACCAAGTAAATCTTGCCATCACTGATTCTCAGTACTGAGAGGTAGTGAGGGTGGCTGTAGCTTCAGGATCTGGTTCTCAAATCTTGGGATTGAAACTACAGATGTCCCTTCTCCATCCTCTGGACATACAAGGCAGTTGTTCTCTGGTTGTTGTCTCTTGTTATGATGCATTTCCAGTGACAGTCCCAAAGGTAGTGACTAGTTGTTTGTCAGTTCTGAATGTCTACAACAGAATCTGTCCCTGATAATATCCCATTCTAAAATGGAGATGATGGTACTAGTGTTCTAATGAAGCTACACATTTTCCATATATATTAATTGGCTTTTTTGTATTTTATTTTTCATTATTTTTCTATTCATTTATTAATTTTGCTTTTGAATCATATAACTGAAACTGATTTTGGACATCCATATTGTAATAGTCACTAGATGGTAGTAGACAGGATAAACCGGTGTTGTGCTTACAATAACGAGCCAACAATTTTTCAGCAAATGACGGTGATACAATCCACTGACTTTAGATTTCACCAGTTTCATGCACTGAGCTGTGTGTGTTTAGTCTTACCCAGTGTCACCACATGTGTGTATACATGTAATTCCCACCACTGTCAAGATACAGAACAGCTCGATCAGAAGAAGGTTCCTAGTTGCTTTCCATGTATAACCATGCGAGCCCAACCCATTCCCTAATCACTGACAAACCACCATATTCACCATAAATATAATTTTGTCATTTATGTTTATAATGTATATCCATACATATAAATGGAATCATAAGATATGTGACCTTACAGGATTAGCTTTTTTCATTCCATATAATCTTGAGATGCATTCAGTTTGTTGCCACATACATCAATAGTTTGTCCTTTTTACTGCTGAGCAGTATTACATGGTATTGTTCTACCACAGTTTGTTTAACCATTCACCCATTGAAGAAAATTTTATTTGTTTCTAGTTTTTGGCTATTATAAATTAAGCTGCTATAAATACTTGTGTAGCAGATTTTGTGTGAAAATGGTCTTCATTTCTTTGCAATAAACCTGCTGGATCATGTGGTAATTGGAAGTTTAGTTTTCTAAGAAACTGCCAAGGTGTTTTCCAGAGTGGGTCTAACATTTTCTATTCCACCAGTAATGTGTCAGGGATCTGGTTTTGCCTCATCCTCCCTAGTATTTGGTGCTATAGTTATCTTTTATTTTAGCATTTTTATGGCATGTGGTGATATTTCATTGCGGATTTCATTTGTATTTCCTTGATGGCTACTGATGTAAAATATCTTTTCATGTGCTTATTTGCCATCTTCACATCCTCTTTGGTGAAATATATGCTCGTATATTTGCCCATTTTATAATTGGATTGTTGCTATTTTTAATGCTGAGTTTTGAGAGTTCCTCATATTTTTCTAATACTAGTACTTTTTTTAGATAAGTGGTTTGCAAATATATCACCCCAGTATGTAGCTTGTCTTTTCGTTTTCTTCTCAGGGATTTCAAAGAGCAAGAGTTTTAATTTTGATAAGAAGCAATTTATCAATTTATCCTTTTATGTACAAATTCTTCATCTAGCCTGAGGTGTATACATACACACACACACACACACACACACACACACACACATTCACACATATATACATATAGTTTTATATTTTACTTTCAAGTCCATGTTCCCTTTGATAAATTCATGTAGAAGGTGTGAGGTTTACATCAAGATCCTTTTTCTTTCCTTTCCTGTCTTTATTATCGTTTTTAGTCTATGGATATCTGACACAGCACAATTTGTTGGAAAGGTTATCTGATGAACTTTAGTCTAAGTCTCTACACTATTCCCTTGTTCTATGTCCATGTCCTTCAGATTATATCATTCTTTTGATTGCTGTAGCTATATAATAAGCCTTAATATCCTAAAGCATGATTCCTAACAGTTTACTCTGCAAAATTGTTTTATCTATTCTAGCTTATTTGCTTTTCCATATAAATTTTAGAAAAAGCTTGTCTATTTAGTTTTAAAAATTTCTGGGATTTTGATAGGAATTGCTTTAAGCCTATAAATAAATTTGGGGAGAATTATTATGTTGTGTCTTCAAATTCACGAACATGGTATATTTCTTCATTCAGTTAGGTTTTCTTCATTTATTTCATCAGCAAGTTGTAATTTTCAGCATACGGATTTTCTGCATATTTTGTTAGACTTATACCTAATTATTTCATTTTATTTGGGGCATTTATAAATGGTATTTGTTTGTAATTTGGTTTCCATATGTTCATTCCTAATATATAAAATGTAATTATTTTTTCTCTGTTGATCATGTATCTACAAACTTGCTGAACTTATTCTAGAGATTTTTGTTTTGTTTTGTTTTGTTTTCATAGCTTCCTTGGGATTGTCTACATAGACGATCAAATCATCCTCAGATAGGGGCAGTTTATTTCTTCCTTTGCAATCCTTGTGCCTTTTATTTCTTGTTTGTTTCTTATTGTGGTAGCTAAAGCTTCCAGACCTGTGAATTAGGGTTGAGAGGTGTGATCCTTGTTTTGTTCCAGATTTGGGGAGAAATGGACATGCTTCAATCTCTCATCATTAAATAATATTAAATGTAGCTTTTCCACAGATGTTCTTTACAAAGGAAGGTAGTTTGCCTCTATTCCTAATTTGCTGGGAGGCATATTATGAATGTGTGTTGGATTTTGTCACATGCTTTTTCTGTGTTGGTTGACAGGATCAGTATTTTTTTTTCTTTAACCTGGTGGTATGATAGATTCTATTGATTGATTCTCACATGTAAAGTCAGCATTGAACAACTGGAATTAAGCCCACTTGGTCATGATGCATAATTATTTTACTGATTGCTGAATTAAATTTGCTAATATTTTACTGAGGCATTTTGTATCTATGTTCATGAGATATATTAGCCTGTCTTTCCCTTTTCCTTCTCCTCCTCTACTTCCCACTGCTCCTCCCCTTCCTCCTCCTTCTTCTTTGTACTACGTATACTGCCTTTGTGTCTAGTTTTCATTTATTGATAATATAATACTGGCCTTAAGGTATGAGGTGAAAGTGTTACCTCTTTAATTTTCCCTCCTTTATTTTCTGGAGGAGATTTAAAATTGGTGTTAATTCTTTAAAGGTCTGGTTGAATCTTCCAGTGAATACATCTGTTTCTGAAGATTTCCTTTTTGGGAGTTTTTAATTACAAATTCAGGTTCTTTAACAGTTTAAATATTTCATTTTGTTTGAGTTTTCATAATGTGTTGTTTTTGATGGTCTATTTCTTCTAAATTGTTGGAATTATGAGCATAAAGTTTGTGGTGTTCCCTTATTACTCTTTTTAATGGTTGCAATATCTATACTGATATCTTCTGTTTCATTCCTGGTATTGGTAATTTATGTTTCTCTTTGTTCTTCCCTGTTCACCAATTTAATAAACTCTTTAGAAAAACCAGCATTTTGTTGCACTGATTTTTTCTTTTCCTTTTTCTTTTCCAAATTCATGGATTTCTGCTCTGGGATTATTTTTCTCTTCTGATTTTCTAACTTCTTGAGGGAGGAATGTAGAGTTTTTATTTAAGAACATTTTTCTTTCCTAACCTAAGCATTTAATGCTATAAATTAAATCTGCAGTGCTTGAGCTACATACCACACATTCTGAGGTATATACTCATTTAATTCAGTACTATGTATTTTTATTACCTTATAAACTTCTTCTTTGACCTACTGACTATTTAGAAGTATATTGCTTAATTCCCAAGTGTTTAGAGAATTTTGCGTTGTCTTTCTCTTATTGATTATCATTTGACTCCACTATTATCAGAGAAGTATTCTATATGACTTCAATTTTTTTAAGTTTTCTGAAGTTTTTAATCATATTTTTTATTGTAGAATATAACATATATACACAGAAGTGACAACTTTGCAAGTACAATTCAACAAGTAGTTAGATACCAAATTTCAAAGAATGTTCCAAAGCCTCAGCTACTTCGAAGTTTCTTTTTTTAATAGTCCAGAATATGGCATAATAAATGTTTCAGTAGTGCTTGGGAAAATGTGTATTTTGTTGTTATTTGTTATAGTGATGTCTAAATGTGGATTAGATCCTTTTCTTTGATGTTGTTGAGCTCCCCTTTTTCTTGCTGATTTTTTGTCTGCTAGTCCTAGCATTTTGGTGAGATGTGGATGGGTGTTGAAGTCACCAAGTATAATTGTGGAATTGTCTGTTTCTCCTTTCAGCTCTGTCAGTTTTTGCTTCTTGTAAATTGAAAATCAGTTTTTGGTGTGTACACATTTAGTATCTTTACTCTCTGAATTATTGATCTTATCGTTATGTGATCATTATGTACCTTCTTTGTCTCCAGCAATTTTATTCTCTATGGAATTCATTTTGTTTTATTTAATATTAACATAGTCATTTCTTTTTTATTAATGTTTATATGGAATATATTTATGCATCTTTTAGTTTCAATCTACCTATGTGCTTGTATTTGAAGTGTATTCATTTTATACGGCATTTGGTTTGGCCATATTTTAAAATTCATCTGACAATCTTTGCCTTGTAATCAGTGTATTCATATCATTGATATTTAAGTTAATCATTGAGGCCTTAATAGGTATCAATAGGGCTTAAATCTGCCATTTTATTATTTGTTTTCTGTTTGCAACTTCTGCTTCTCATTGTTCCATTTCTTTTCTCTTGACTTCCTGTGGACTGTTTTGGGAATCTATCTTGATTTATTTATAGGGTTTCTGAGTATACTGCTTTTACTAATTCTTAGCAGCTTTTCTGACTATTACCCATTCTTGGATATACATATATGCATACACATACATGTCATATATATGAATTTAAACATATGTGCACATATGAAACATGACAATATGCTGATATTAACATTTTATGACCTTGAGCAAAGTGTGGAAAACGTTGCTTCCATTTCCCGATGAGGTCTGCTTTTTGTGGTGGGATCCCAGGCTGCCCTTCCAGAGCCTCTAGGTGGGAGAAGGGATTCTCTGGCCCCAGGGATGAAGAGCTCTTCCCTGAGTGGGCCAAAGATTGTGCAGGGATCTCCCTGGCAGGGCCACAGAGGCTCCCAGTGTCTAGGTGGGTGAAGAGTCTCTGGCCGGTGGGGATGATTCCTGCTGGATTCTTCCTCTTGGTGCCTTCTGTCCACCTGAACTTGGTGGGACTCTTGTGTGATCTGGGGGAGGAATGAGCCCATCTAGGATGCCTCCTGCCACTAGATTAGGGTTGGAGATGGCAAGCCTGGGTCACCTGTCACTGGATGGGCCTTGGAGCTGGGGCATGTAAGATGCATGGCCGCCATGTTGTTCCTGCACAAGGGGACCCTCACCAGTCTGGCTTCCCGTCTCCACCTTTCCGAGTCCTCCTATGTTTGCATCTTGCATGATTTCCAGGCCAAGCTAAATAGTGTAGTTAACAAAGATATTTCTAAAATCTCAGAGGAGACAACATCTGATTCTTATTTTTAACAATGAAGAAATAGACATGAAATCACCGTGAATATACTGACATAACATATTTTTTTAATTGAAAATATGTCAGGGCCAAGACCCATAGGGAATTATTAGTTTTCTTTGGATAATTTAATTAAATGTACAATCTACTCAATTTAAGAATCATATGATTTATAGCTAATGTGCAAGCCAGCATATCTTTAAAAATGATGGAAGTCATCTTCAGAGTGCAATGTCTCCTCTTCCATTTCTAATCTACTTATTTCAAGTGTAACTCCCCTTACCACATTGAGAGCAAATGTTTTTCATTGTTTTTGTTTCCATTACTCAATCCCCAATACCTGAAATAATGCCAGGCACATAGTAGATGCTAAATTGATATTTGTCTTGTGAACGAATTAGTATAGAGTATCCAAACATCATTTAAAATATCAGTTATATTACAGTTCACATTTGTGGATGACATTTTCAATGTTCATGAATTGGAATAATAAAATATTTCAGGAAATGGTGCCAACAATCAAATGTGCCATTTGCACTTTGGCTAAAGAGGAAAATAAAAAAAAATGCTTTTTAATCATTTACAATTGCTACATTCTTTGCTTAGAATCTTTGCATTTGTGTATGTTTATAAGTACATTTATTATCAAATTTGTCTCTTTTCACTATCTCTTCTACCACCAACTTAGTCCAAGAATGCCATTAACTCAAGACTTGACTACGCTCTCACTCTTTCCCCTATCCACTTTCTGCACATCAGCTGAACTGATATTTTTAGAATGTAATCAGATATCCTGAAATATATATATCAACAATTTATGTCTCTTTAAAATAGTCTACTAACATTCCCCTTTTTTCATCTAATTTAGTCTTTTTGATCTGTTCCTTGTTTCAGGTATTTTTCACCATAATTTGTGTTTCTTTTAAAAATTTTCATGCTTACTTGGTTTAGGTAAACAGATATTTGTGGGTTCTCTCTTTCTAAGAATATATTTGCATACTTAAATTAAAGAACCTCTAATGCCAGTTAAGATATAGCACTAGAGAAGATGCAAAATGTAATAGGACAGTTGATGAAAGAGGATTTGGAGTCAGACAAGATAAATAAATTGTTCATTAAGAGATAATATCCTGAGACAGAATAAAGTGTCCTGCCACTCATAGGTTGTGAGGTGAAATTGAGGTTTGTACATAAGGCTTCCATGCCTAGAATTTGAAACAGCAATACACTCTTGGAAAAATTATTGTTAGCCCTTGCTCAAACCATATTCAGAATTTAACTTAGATTAGGGGTAGAGAGAATTCCATTGACATATTTGGAAAGGAATGTATCCTTTAGTATTTCCCAAGCCTCATTTAAACAAAGCAACTGAAATTTTTGATAATATAATCTCTAAATTATTTATTTTATTTTATGGAAAGATGAAATTATATTTGATATATTTATTCATGAATAATGATTTCTAAGTAAAGTTTACTGCTGGGTATTGAATTGTGGACTCCAGTTTAGGCATGTTTTTGGTCTTGGTACACATTCTGGTGGTATGTGGACCCATTGTAAATAAGATGTCTTCAAGATGCTATTTCAGTTAAGGTGTGGCCCAATTTAACCAGGTTGAGTTTTATTTCAGATCACTGTCGTCCTTCATAAAAAGAGTAAAACTCAGAGGGAAAGAGAAGCCATGGGGAGCAGCCAGAAGCTCAACTCAAAGGAACACAGAAGATAATGGAGAAGTGGCCACTGCCTTGTGCGTTGCCATATGACAGAAAAGCCAAGATCAAGGATCCCTGGCGTCCAGCTCAAGAATGCCACAGTCTTTGGAAAGAAAACATCACCTTGCTGATGTCTTGATTTTGGACTTCTCCTAGCTTCAAAACTATGAGCCAATAAATTCCTATTGTGTAAGCCACCGCATTGTATGGTATTTGCATTAGCAGCCGAGAAACCAAAACACATGCTACACTGATATTTGTACATGGTATATATTTAAATAACATACAATCACCGTATGTTTTTAATGCAGTTACAGGGTCCAATTCTTCTGCTACAAAAACCTAAACTATAAAGAGGTCATGATAGATAAAAATGGTAAGTGTGGAATGTTGACTGTTTTTCTTTAGGTACTAAATAAGTAAGTTTTAAAAATGTACCTATAATCCTATGTAAAAAAAGAATATGGTTATTTTCTCTATAGAAATACATATAAAGATAATGTATGCATATATGTTTATGTGTATTTTTATATTGACAATATTCTCAGTGTTTTATCCTTTACAAGATGTATTTAATCCTATTCCACAGCCCTCAATCTTCTCATTTGCCTCTACATTTGTGACATATTTACATTGCTTTTTGTATTGGAGGATATGATAATTAACTAGCCTATCTCTATTGGGCAAATCTAGAAAATTACATCCTTTTTTGATTTTGAACCTGATGACATTTCTTTTAGTAGCTTGAGATTTCCACCATTCAAATGTATCTACTTGATTTTTTAAAAAAAAGTTAATAAAATAAACCAAAATTAATCTTGAGAGTTGGGAACAACAGTATACGTTTTCTAGACTTTCTTCTAAGGTATTATGGATTGAATCATGCCCCCCACAAGTCATATTAAAATCCTAACTCCCAGTCCTGTTGATGTGAACTCATTAGTAAATAGGATCTTCAAAGATGCTATTAAGATGACTTCAAACTTCATCAAGGTGAGACTTAATCCAATATAATGGAAGTCCTTATAATCAGAGGAAATTTGGACACAGGAGTAGGAGTCAGTTGGAGACAAAGGGAGACAGAGGCCAGGGGATGGAGGGCAGACAGGGATACATATTGCCGGCAAATCTTCACCAGAAAACTGCAAACTTCAAAGGAAGCATGGCCCTGTGGACACCTTGGTTTTGGACTTCTAGCCTCCAAAACTGTGAGACAATAAATTACTGTAGTTAAATCAGCCTGTCAGTGGTATTTTTCATAGCAGCCCCAGCAAACTAAGACAGAGAGGTTCCACTGACATGGTTATATAAATTGGTGGAGACAGTCATGTGCACTTTCCTAGGCTTCAACTACAACAGCTGATGAATGATGAAGGGCCTGCATCTCTAAGTGGCAAGTGAAACTTCCTCAAGAGGCATTGGAAGATATTGGTACCTACGAACAAATAAAATTGTTTTGAAAGTTTTAGCTTTTAGCAAAAACATTTAAGATTTTATGGTTTATGGAGATTTTTCCAGGCGAAAGTCACACAAAACAGTTGTGAAAGTTATTATCATGCAGTACAATACAGCTGGAATTGGGTGGGTTGTACCACCAAGTTAAGAAATTGGCCAGAAACCATCTGTCACTTTCTTGAAAACAGGCCAATATTCATGCTGATATATTTTGCTAGATTGTTCCTTCAATTCACAAGCTTCAATGCTGGCCCTATCACTTAAAAAATATATGAAATACATAATAGATTGATATAATCACTTAGACTATAAAGCTGGCAGCTGACCATGCCCATAGCATGTTTGTATTGACCATGGTTTGAAAATCCCTAATCACTGTCTGACTTATCAATATTTTCAAACTACTTATAAATAAAATTAATAATTTCACACTTTTATTTATGTGTGATCTATTTGGTTCTGATCTATTTGGTTCTGAATATTTAATATATGGTACTGTGCAGGGTATGATTAAGCTGTTTGTCAAACGACTATCATCAACCTTGCTTTTTTCTCTTAAGTGCTGTTCTTTTTTTGTTCTAAAACAAAACACTGATAGAATTTCTAGTTGTTTCTGAGTAAATGAAAACTCAGTTTGCACTTTTGTCCTATCTAAATGAAAACTCAGTTTGCACTTTTGTCCTATCTACAATAAATCCCTCAGTGCTATACTGTCTGATATGAGTTATCTGATTTAGTGTTTGTCTGAAACTCTGCTCTCCAGAATCTGACACACACACAAAATACCAGAGGTGCTATTTCTGTCTGGGCTCATATTCTTCTGTCTCTTTTGTTACTGAATCCTGATCAAGCATATGATTTTATTTTAAGGTCATATTTTCTTCTTTTTATTAAATATCTGTAGCTTTTCCCATGAATGTTTGTTGTATTTACTGTCTTTATAAAGCATAGCCTGTAACTTGTAGATTGAAAACTTTGATATGGAAAGTATCACTTTATCTGTTCACAAATTTCAAGTGATATATCAGTGTGTTCTGGAATATTCTACAATGAGAAATGAGACATGGAGTATTTAAATTCTTTAGAACCACCCAAGTCTGATAATATAGAAATATTTTAATAAATAATCCATTATTCTTCTTATAGTTTGCCTACTGTTTATGTGTTTTTGCATATTAAGCAAAGATATCTTATTTATAGCTGTCCGTTCCTTGATGTAAGTGTGCGTCAGATAACTTTTCAGATAACTTTTCAGGTGTTATTCTTTGCCATGGTTTATTTTTGCCCACATTTCCTGACTATGCACTGTATGAAGCACTGGGCAAAGTCATCTAGGAGATTTACATGAAATAACCACCAGGCTTTAAGGGTTTACACACTAGAAGGTGAGATCTAAAAATATTCCAAATATGACAAAAATCTGTAAGAGAAACACCAAATACAACGTTATGGGTGTCAAAAATAGGGAAACCTCACTTCTCAATCTCTCTCTCTTTCTCTCTGTTTCTCTTTCTCATCTATCATCTAATCTATTGCTGCTTAATGTGTCAGTGAGCGGGAAACATTGGTCAAGTAATGGGGGCTGTTGCCTGGGGGAATCCACAGAGAAGGGGTGCAGAGTTTGGAGACACTGAGAAGGCAAGTGCAATTAACAGGAAGCAATCCAAGCAGGGTAATTTGAAAGTACCTCTATAAATACATAGTATATAACATATTCACATTTGATTCAGAAATACTCATATTTGGGGGAAGAGAAAAACTCTTGGTGGATTATTAAAATTCCCCACATGAAAGTAAATGCATCCTTAAGGACTTCCAAAAAGGTTGTTTAAGAATATTTCCTTTGCATTAAAGTGAACCAGTGCCAACAATAGATTTTATAGGAAATAAAAATTTTAAATAAATTACATGGAATTATAGAAAAGTATAAGTTATCAAATTGACCTGCATTTCATGCCAAGAAAATGTTTGATTTTTTTTTTTAATTTTTCATTCATATTCTTTCACCCAAATCAGAATGTTTTGCAACAATTTTTTAATAGCACTTTTCTGGAAAATATGTCTTTATTTGGAACTTATATTGTAACTACAGAGACATTAAATGTATAATTTAAATTGGTATTGCTCAAATAAATATGACATAGTTAAGATACTAATAGATACAGGGTTTGAAGTAGAGCTATGCTTCTTTTTATTGCAGCGAAAAATATTGAAAATGGGAGTATGCTGAGATGATGGAGGCTAAACTGGGTGGGAAAGGAGACAATGTATTTTCTTCTAGAGCACAAAATCAAAACTAAGAGCTCCATCAGAGTTTTCAAAGACAGAAACACCTAAAATAATATTTCATTTAATATGAAAATACAGATAGACACAAATATACCTAAAATTAACTGTCACCAATAATTTTAATCCTTTAGAGATGGCAGTACTAGAGGGTTAGGGGTTTGAAGGACAGAAAAGAAGGAAAGTATTTCAGTATTTTGAAGGCACTTAGTCATTACAGCAATTAGTGACCAAGGAAAGCAGTGATATTTCTGATTCAGTGGCTGCTCCAAAGAGTAATTGAGGAAAGGAGGCTCCTGTTCTTATTCACAAGCCCCTTCAAATGCAAGAAGAAAAGAATCTATTACACAAGATGATGATGGATCTAATGTTGGTATTGGGGAGCCATGACTATTGATAACTTTTTAAATACAGTTGACATAGTTTCCTTCTCTAAATTTAGTATCTGATATCCTGAAATCAGGATGTCAATTTTCTTTTTTAACTTTTGTCAGAAACTGATACCTCCTCCTTTTATATATATATGTATGCCTGAATTATAGAAAGCTTAGAAGTGACCAAATAATATTTTCTGAGTGTTCAAAGTTCTTTTGTACTTTTGTACAGATAGTGATGACATCTGTTCTCTGATCAATTGTGGCGTGACTAGCAGAAATTCAACCTGAGATAATTCAGTTATGTACAAAGGCTACTCAACACTGAAGTGGGAGAAATCCTTGACTGAAGAACTTGAAAAGTGAAAGATATTTTTCAGCCTTTTATGAACAATTTTTAAAGTATAGTCTTTTTGAAAAATGGCTCACAAAAATGAACCTCTTAAAAGTTGTCCGGCTTCCGAAGTTATTTATTCATTTCTTTTTATAGATCATTTCCTCTATTATCTGTAAAGAAAAGAGGGTTAACATATGTTAGTGTTATTTTTTTTTTTTTTGGCAGGTATCTTTATTATCATCTCATTATAGCTTTTATTTCTTGTTTAATCATCTCATTTAAGCCTATGTGGTAGGTATCCTCCCCCAACTTTTTTTTTCAAATGATGAAATCAAAGATTAGGGACCGGAATTTTCCAATTCACACTGAGGTGGTATTTGAATCCAGATAGATATACTTCTCAATTCCATTTTCTTTTCATTTTCACCATGTTCTTTGCAGCTATGTTGCTTATAGTCTTTTGATGGGTGGGATTACCAGAAGGGAGAACTGTAGGATTATTCATGTGTGTCCATAAATTAATTCACCAGATAGTATTAATTTAGATAGAATCCATAATGGAATAAAATTCCCGAGTTTTTTGTTGATAATTTATAGATTAATCCCTTCCATTTCCCTATTTGCTTATATCTATCTAACTTCAAGAATTCTCTCTGATATTTATATTTGCCTTAATTTCACATATTGCTCCTTTCTCTTAACTTTTTGGACGGAAAGGAAAGCAAGGGCTCAGAAGAAGTGATGTCTGATTCCAGATCCATAGGATTTATATGACTTCCAGAAGCAAAAACATTGCTTGCCTATCTCCAAGCAATGTAGCCTATTCATAGAAGTAAGAGGGGAACAAAAAGCAGAAAAATGTTCTTAAGTGTCACAGCTCTGTGATATTTCATTGCTTCTACATTAGCAAAGCATAAAAATAATGACTGTATTCAATTCAACAATTATCTCAATTTTTTTCAAAGTTAAAAACATCTTTTTAATGACAGAGGCAAATTATTTTAGGTATGAACATTTATGAACTCTTAAAAATTTGTGAAAAATTTGCACAAACACTGGCTATTAAAATTTTCTCCAATGCCACCATATGAATTAGTCTTATAATAAAACTTTTTACTCTGGAAAAATTTGCTGGTTTTGTTTCAGATGTATTAGCTCATGAGGTTTAGCAATATGCTTTACAAAATATTTTACAGTATTTTCAGGCATTTCAACTATAGAAAATGAAAATTTACACAATTCCCTGACCGAATCTGTTTTAAATATAAATATGCAATAATTCTCCTCAGCATCTAACTCTGTTTTAGCTTCCTCTGTTATTTTAAATTTGTCTATACTCTTTATGAGCATGCATTTATAAGCTGTGTGTGTAACATCATGGCTTAGAATCAATCAAATATTGAAATGCTTAGAAAAAGGAAATCTTATCTTATGAAGCAGCATTTGAGTTGTAATTTGTACATTTTGGAATTGTCTCAATATTCCATAAATACACATTTGTACCAATTGCATATTTAAATGGCATTTCCATGCTTTGAAGATATTTGGAATTTACCTTTAAATTGACAATTATTTTTAAATGTCAAGGTATATTCTGAAGCTCACAGAATTGAAAACAAATGCCAACGATGCAGTTGTGTTATAATCATAGAACATGCTTCCAAAGTAAATCTATATTAGCACAACTCAATGTGGTAATTAAGATAGAAAAATTCAGTACTAAGCCACATGTCCTATCAGGTTCCATGGGGAGAAAAAATCACTGACGTGACTTGAAATGTGTCCAAGGGGTTTAGTTAGTCTCCAATTAGCTGCAAAGTTCTGCTATTAAAATGCATAACAAATACCAGCCTGCATGTCCCTGAACCCTTCATTATTTAAGTCCTAATTTCAGATGGCTCCTTTATTAGAGCATATATCCCAAAAGCTAACTCTGACTTTTAATTACATTATACCACCAGTGCTGTCAGGTGATAAGTTGGAAGGACAACAGGCTCTACAGCATATCTTGGTGAGCCTCAAGGGTCTGGTTCTTAACCAAAAGCAAACAACACAACAAAGGCAAACAGTCTAGGGACAATCTTCCATGCAACAAAGGCAGATTGTTGTCCCTCTTTAACCTGCCCTTTTACACCTGACATGAAATCCATTCAGTAGATTCGAGTGGCCAGACAGAGAGATAAACACAGGGGATGTTTCCAGAATGGGCAAGTGAAATCTGCCTTTCTCAGGTTCAGAAAGCGTGTATCATCTTCTTATACCGCTTTTCACTGTCTACATCACAACTTCCCTTCATAAACATTTGCATTTACAAGAAATGCCTGTTTGTACTTTAAATACCACATTGATAATGAATATTCTAGGATGAATAATTTTTTAAAAGTAGGCTGGCTAAATATTTCATGAACACTTTTGAGACTGTAGCTAGTTTATTCTTTGGAGAAATTTGCACTTCAGAAAGCCTAACAAATTTTCCTTTATAGAAGTTATAAATATTGTTCAATTCCCAAGATGGGATAGAAATAGTCTATTTAACCAATGACATAACTTCAAGTAGGTGCACAATTCAATCTTACCCATTTGTAGCAAGTTTACTATAGAAAAATTGTCTCCTGACTTCTACCTCATGTCCTACTAATACACTGTGCCTCTGATTAAGACTATTTTAGAGAAGAGCTGGTGCTTTGGCAGTAGCTGCTCCCACTGTCATTGTCAGCAGAGGCACTAGAGTGAGTGATGGGATGGATTTCCTATATGGAAGCAACTTTCAAAATCAATATGATTTCATAAACAAAGGGCTCTTTCAATATTTTGTCAAGAATAAATCTCTTCAAAAAGCCAATAATTCCTCAGCTGCTCTGAACCAGGGAAAAACGGTGTGTATGTATTTGTGATAATGTGCATGTGCATGTATGAGAGTGTTTGTATGAATGCAGATGACTGTGTAAGCATGATTGTGTGTGTGTGTGTTAGAGTATGTGTATGAGTATGTGGGAGTGTGTGCATGAGTGTGTCTGAGTGTGTGTGTGTGTAATTTGTGGAAGATGAGCAGAGTGTTCATAGGATTAGGCTGAGAGCTCAAGGTCATGGGTGCAAGTGGAATAAAGTTAAGTAATCCACAAAAACTCAACAATATATGGAGAACTGGGTGGAAAAAGCTGGTAGAGGACTATGCTGAACTTGATTGTTCAGATAATTTTCATCCGAGACATATAATTTCTATAATGATCTTTTCATATTAGAGGTAAATTAAAACCTTCTAAATAACCACATGAAAAGAGAATGAGGAATTAGATTGCGTTGGGAGAAGGAATTTGCAATAGCCAACAATGGGCTTATAACCGGAATACATAAATAATTCACTTAAATCAATTAAAAAAATCAAACATTCCACAGAAAAATATGTATAAGCTTGAATAGCCACCTCCTAAAGGAGAATACCCAAAAGACAAATACACATGTCAAAATTCTCACACCCATTAATCATCAGGTGGAAGCCGTAAAAATCCTGTCTCACCACCAGAATGGCTAAAATGAGGACAGATGTTACCCAGGGCTGGTGAGGACGCGGAGCAGTGTGGATTTCCATGTCTAGGGGGAGAGTGCAAATCAATCTGACTTTAAAATTCCCACAGATGAGGTGTCTGTGGGCCAAAGGGATGTGCTTACCTAGAGCCTGACAGATACTCTCTTACAGCTCATGCTTCAGCTGCTTCAGGCTCCAAATTCACTACCCAATATCCCAGAGCCTGCTTCCACAACCCGCTAGTGAGTCTCCCTGGGTTTTGCCTCTGAGAGTGAGATGCTCCCCACTGTGTGTGTAGCGCTAGCCCCGAGGGATGGCCAAGTTCAGGAAGTTGTGGCAAGAGCTTCAGTGTATGGACCAGGTTTCCACAAGCTTGGTTCCACCTTGGTAAATACACCGTTTTTTTGTTTTGTTTTGTTTTGTTTTGTTTCTCACTCATCAAGTCCTATCAATTTTATATTTAATTATTTCTGGTATCTTTCTACTTCTCTGTAACTACACCCTGGACTGCAGTAGCCCCCTAAAAGTTTCTTTCTGCGTCTTTTCTAACAATTCCTCATTTTCCCTGTTTATAACAATCCAATGGCTCAACATTGTCACGACATGAAGAAGAAAGAAATCCTTGACAGGGGTTGAATTTCTTCTGCCTGAAAAATCGCCCACCCCTTCTCCTAGTACCCTAAAGGTCACGCTGCTTGCCAGTCACATTGGCCTTCTTGAAATTCCTCAGCCACGCGATGCTCCTTCCAGTCCCAAGACACTGGTCTGTGCTGTCCCACAGCTTTGAACCATCCCCTTCCATCATACACACGTTTCACCTGATCAGTTTTCACAAATTCTTCATAGCTCAGTTGAGATAGATATATTTTCCCCAAAGAAGCCTTACCTACCTACCAAATTATGTCAGATCCTCCTTAATAACCTCTCTCTGCTTTGCTTTTCCTTAGTATTTACTACAGTTCTAATAAAATAATTTTATTTATTGTTCCACATCTGTCTCCCAAGCAAAATCGTATGTTACATAGGAGTTTTTAGCACAAAACCTTTCATGTAGTAAATGTTAAATATATAATTTCTTAATAATTAAATATAAACATTGATATATATACTTTAGTAATACCTGTATATTCTCTAAGGAAGAAGAAAAATAAATGGATAGCAATAACCATCATTTTTATTTGTATTATATGGCTGGTATTTAAATGATAAATTTTTTAAACAATATTTACAGTTATCAATCATCTGTTATGAACTTTTTAAAAATTGTGGTTGTAGATAATATATTAGTTAAATAAAAAACCTGAGTTTCTAATCCTAGCATTTAAACAAAATAAATGGAGAGATAAATTAATAAACCTAACAGTAGCAAGGATTACCATTTACACAAAAATACATAGACATAAATTCTCAAACCATAAGTTTTCATAATCAAACAGCAATTGTAAAGTTTAAATACACTTTGTAGCAAATGTGCATCATTTATGTATATATTTACAATGCATATTAATAGCTGGCATTTATTGAGAATTTACCAAATACCAGGCACTTTAACTATATTATCTCTGATTATCTCAGAAACACCATAAAGTGGATATTATTATCCCTGCTTCACTTTTGAGTAAACTAATTAAAGTTGTTACAAAACTTGCCAAGTCTATGTTCCTGGATTCCGGAGAGCTGGGCTTTAACAGTTTATCTGATTGACTTCCAAGCCTGGCCTGTTCACATTGCTTAAAAAGATTCACTCCATCTTCATTTTTTCTAGATTTCAGTTTTTTCAATTTCTAAATTGACTATTTTGGTCAGAACTTTACTTTTCAAAGAAAACATGTTTTATCAAATCTAGGTTTAGCATTTAGTGTACATTGTGAATAGTGGACTTAGAAGAAAAAAAAAACCCAGAAAAAAAGCAGCAGAAAATCAAAAAACCAACCAACAAACATACAAACAAACTAGCTTGCCCCAAATAATCTGAGAATGACTTTGATCTAATCCTTTCTAAAGTGTGAACCCTAAGAACCTCTAGGACTGAATTTTTTTACATTCTACATCTATAATATTTATTACACCTCTAACACACTGCATTTATTACAGTAGTGTAGAGACCAAATCAAAGTTATAAATCCAAGATGATAGTAACAACACAATCTTAATGGAAAGAAAGAAAGCAAATGGCACTTCAAAGCACTGCAACCTGCTAATTATCAGGGCTTCCATGAGTTTGCACGTGCATGTTTACTTTCTCTGATAAGTAACCTAGCAATTACTGAGTTTCATGTAGAAGGTATAAACCAGTCTTTGAAAACTAGAGCTCATTTTATGCTAGAACATCAGCGTGAAATGCATTTCAGTCCTGGTCCTTTATCTATGGAGGAAAGATAAACATGGGCATCATTAAGTGCCAGATTTTCTTACATTTTCTTGGGGACCTAGCCATACTGAAGGGACAATTAAACACATGGTCTTAACCACTGGAGAAATTATCACTGCTAAAATTCATTGCTAAAATAAGAATTGGAGTGTATAGAAATATGTATTTTTGAAATTGCATATAATGCCTGTGTATGTACATATATTGCATAAATATGTATAAATACACACATATATAACTAAAGTTAGTTGTAGTTAATGTAACATGTCGATGATTTGGCATAGATTAATCTAAACTAAGTCCTAAAATCAAAGTAACTTCCACATTGCACTCAATCGAATAAGACCTTCACATAGTCCTACTTTTTTTTTTTTTTTTAAATGTGACGTTCAGGTTAACATGTAATCAGATTGGAAAGTGAGCCCTTAAATATGTGATTTTCTCAGACAAAGCAAACGTAAGAAAAGAAATAAGATATACACAGAATGAGAAAATACAAATATAATGATTGCTTTTATATAACTGGAAACAAAAAGAGAAAAAATGTAACTAAAATCCTCTTTTTCACAGATGACTTCCTTCTAGAAAGGAATACATTTTCAGTTAATGTCCTAGAGTTGCCCCAATCTGTTTATAGGGTTGATTCTGAACAGGAGACCATTAAAGGATGTTTTGCAGCTGTATTTATTTTCTGATATTCTGATATTGAGGATATAGGGTTGGGAACCGGGAATACTGGGCTCCTTAGGATGTGTGTCCACTCCAATTTTTTTGACATTTTTTGTAGCATTGTGGTGACACACCTGTATATAATCATCTGATAACAGGACACAAATTCCTTTAAGATGTAAACATACAGACTTTTTTGAAGAGTTTTTACTATGTATTGATATTTCAAGAATGCAACTTTCAAAAAAACATGGGAAGACTGAACATTGCTTTGTTTGAAACATCTTCAAGAACAGTTTATCATTTACATCAGTGGGTTCAACAGATATCAACAAGGTTGAACAAATGTTGAACTGCCCATCAGAATCATCTAGAAAGCTTTTAAAAAGTCTCCAGTTTTTTCCCCAGGATATGAGTTCTGGGCCACAGTACAGATTAGTTAGTGCAGAATCTCTGGAGGTGTGTTGCCAGATTGGATTACTGTCTTTATCCACATCCACTTTGATCTCAAACAGTTAGATATATAAAGCATGTTATTTTAAGTTGCATTATTTTCCATTCTCATTACTCGAAAATGAAGACATCCTGCACTGTTTTGAAATTTTATGTAAATGTGCATTACAGAATGTCTGTCCTAAATGGCAGTGTGAACTCTGATGGTGCTGAGAAACACTGATCTTTGGTTTCTCACCAGCCCAGCGTTGTACAGTCAAATGCAGTTGAATAGCCAAGGTTAAGCTTCACAGCTGTGGCAAAGACTTTACAGCATTAACATTGTGAGCCCATCAGCAACTTTCATTTATTTCCCTCTCACACTTTCAGAGTATCAGAAACCATTCTTAATCTCTTTGTATGAAGAGAGGGGTTCATCAAGGACTCCCATTCTCTTTTGTAAATGCTTCAGTTTCTCATTTTAAAGCTAGCAAGGTATTATTGTTTAGGAAATGTAAAATTACATTAAAATTACATGATGCTGCAATAACTCATATCCTGGGAGGGGGTGGGGGGGTGGGAAGGCCTTTTTCCTGTAAGAATATTATATTTTTCAAAGAGCATAATTAAGAATGTGATTAAAAGCAAATGTGGGAAATTAACTTTAGGGACTTCAGTCATAGGGAAAATAATTTTTTTCTCCTTCATTCAATGTCATTTAGCCTGACAACTCAACTCAAACATTTAGAAAACTATCTTTTTGGGGAACAACTAAGAGTACTGATAGCTGCTTTTTGTTAATTAATGTAAAAATAGTGAGAGAGAGGGAGGGAGGGAGGGGGATTTTAAGTGTTACATAATGCAATGCTTTAAAACAGGCAGATGCCATTCTGAATGAAGAGGACTCTCAGTAAATATGTCACTGAAATTCCTTACACATCCATGTGTGTGAGGTCTGAGTGTTTAAACTTTGCCATACAGATGGCAGTACATGAGGAAAATATGCATTTATCTTTTTGGAGGAGAGTTAAACAATACCTAGAATGACAAACCATGATACTACATGTGGAATACATGCACATCAGCAACGTTCTCTTTAAAAATACATATTCTTTTTGCACTATCACTATAAATGCATCCTTTTATAGATAAATGATTTGCACAGGTTTACAGTATTTCTCCCTGACTTAAAGTTATTATGATTAAAATCTTCTAGAAGCAGCAGTAGGTAAAAAAGCTCCTGCTGAATGTGGACATATGTTTCACATGTTTCTAGCCATCTGGGAACGTGAAGTTCGTTGTGGGAGCTCTATTTCCTAAGCTCTGCCTCTATCTTTAGTTACCTTTTTCACTTGCACACCAAGGTCCAAAAATTTATTGCTAATTATTTCCTTCCCTGCAGATGACAATTGACCTTCATCACATGAAACTAACAGATAAAACAGGGACAAAAGAATACAAATGACCTAAGACCAAAAATTTGCATTCCATGAAGACTGGAGGACAGGATAGGTAATCCAATGTTCTAGATATTTTCTTCAGCTTTTCGGCACCAAGCAGAAACTTTTGTGCAAAACTCACTTATCTCCAATGGATCACTTTTGTTCTCTTATTACCATTACATGAAAAAAAATCATAGTCATTTTCATCACATCTCAAGATTTGTAACACCTCATACCTAGAGGTATTAACACATGAATTTGTTTCATGCATTTAAATGACAAACTAAAATGCAATGCACTCTGTTGAAATCACCTAATAAATCTATAATATGAAAACCAATATTCCCCCAAATAATACATGCATATGTTGACACTATAGGAGGACTATTGGGGCTACCATTTTTCTGAACATCATTAAAACAAATATTATATTTGTAGCCTTTAATGATAAGCCAAGGATCTTTTAAAGAATGAGGCTAGTATAGCCTCTTTTTCTTTGGTGGGTTTGCCCAGGTTTAACTGAGTTGCCAATTTCCTACACCTTTAATGTATGGTCATGATACACGTCTTTAAACACATGCATACCCATACACATACCCAAATACATACACATATATGTGCACACACACACATTCATTCTCCAGGAAGGTGTTATATGGTACTGCAGGAGTTTATATGAATATAGTATTTTAAAAATTCAGTAATCAATGAATCCAAAAATAGTGAAAAGTATGTTTTACTTTATATAATTTGGCTATTTTAAATGAATTTCAATAATTTGAGTTACAGCCAAAGAGAATATGAAAGAGAAGTCATTTGTTCCTTCTTCTGAGATTAAGAACATCACAGTAAAGCACAAAAGAAGAGATTATTTGTGAGTGTGCATATATGACTGTATTTGAGAAGTGATGGGGAGAAGAAAAGTTTGCTCAACTGTAAGCAAATAAAATAACAAAATGTATGGGGCAAACAGATTTGATGCGTTGTCTCTCTCCGTAAGGAGCTTCAAGGGCCTCTGTTGCCTTTGTTCCACCTGATTTCAAATCCCATCCCGAAACTTTCTTCCCTGTTAAAACCTCCTTGATAAAATCCAGGTAACTATAATCACGTTTTATTTTTCTATGTAAAAATTTGTTTATATAATGTCTGTTAGTGTACAACTATATTTTAATATTTTACAATTTTGGCTCTTATAATGGACTTTATCAAATGTCCTCAATGATGCTAACTTCATGATATGCAACAGGTTGTTGAAATATAAATTTTAAATGAGGCACAAAAGTATGAAAGATGATAAATACTAAAGAAAATGTGAGACCAACAAACTAGAATTTGCTAATTATCCTTGTACAGTCAGAGACTGTTTATAGTCAGGCATACAACTGATAATGAGGGTGTAAACGAATCATGAGGAAGTATTGTCTGAGGGATTTCTTTTGAGAGAGCTGCTACTATGCTAGATGTTTCCTATCCCAGCCCTCTCCCCATTTCTTTTAACCGTAGACTTGGAAGAGTTTTGTTTTGTGGGCAGAGAGGGGAGTAGTGAAAATGGATTGGCTTTTAACGTCAACTCAGGACACAGAAAAGGCTAGAAGGTTGATAACTTCATCCTATCTGTACTACATGTTCAGAGTAACATTATGTGTATACCTGCATAAAGATACAGATGCTTGAAAACAGATGAAATACTTCTATAAACCAGGATGTCTGGTTCAATGCAAAGATCCTATAAAGATTGAAATACTAATGACAGTGACTATCATTTATAAGTCTCTATCCCCAAGAAGTTTTCATATTTCATGTTACTCTCAATGCTAGATATTTACAAATAATAACACCTGCAAAGAATGAAGACTGCATTGAATCGAAGTAAGATAAGCATAAAGGCTTAAAATTATTAACATACAAGCTTAAAATTATTAAGTTCTCATCCCCCAAATCTTAAACCCCTTGTTTATGTCAGCTATATTCCTAGATTATGAAAAGTCTATTGCCACACATATTTACTGCCCTTTGCCAAAAAACTATTATCTTTCCTTCAGGGGAAAAAACAAGTTTCAGGAATTATTTATTCACAGTAGTTCAGACTCAAGTGAATGCCTCTCTCTTATATGTTCATTTAACTATTAAATTTTCTATCATCCTTTGAAGTGGGGACCTGATCCTGGCATCCTTTATTGATTATTAATTATCAAATTTTGCATGCTTTCTTTAGAGCACCTCTAGTTTAAGAACTAAGGGAAAAAAGAAAGCACAAGCGGTGTTCATTATTTCTCAGGGTTAAAAAGAGTAAATTTCCTAAAATATTAATATTCTAAATATTTTAGTTATAAAACAATAATGCCACTAATAAAGCAAGCTATAACTGCTTATTATAAATGATATTTCTTTAACTAGGTGTCATAATAAAGATTGGTTCTCAGAGAAGGAGGAGCTAGGGAAAGCTGAGTATATTCACAGAGAAATGAGGAAATTTCAGCTGTGTTGTTGCCATGGAATAAGTTGACATTAATTAAATATCTATTCATTGATAATGAATGCAAAATAACATTAAGCACTTAGTAGAATATTAAACACATAATTAAGGACTAATTGTACCACATCAACAGTTAATGGCACTATAAGAAACTAGATATGTTATAATATATAATTGGTGTTAATTGAAAGTTATTCTTGGAATGTGCTTTCCTATTTCATAATGGGACAGTAGTACAATATACACATAATTACCGAGTTTTTCTCTCCCAAAAATCATGGTGTATATTTAGGTGCTACTAATATATCCAAATATATCTCTGTTGCCATTAAAAAGCTAAAGTTTCAAATTGTACTCTTCCAATCTTGCCCCTTGGCAAAAATAAACCTCCTTTTGTAACTAAAATGATTTTCTACTTAAGGTGAAATGAAAACTCAGTACATATGAAATGTGAAGAAATTAAACTGAAGTGTATGACACCCATTTTTAAGACGTTCCTTCCAGGGATCCACTTTTCAATTTTGTCACTTCTTACAGAAACAGCAGGATGGGACCCAGATTCAGAAAAAAGCAGGAAAACATCCCCTTCTGGAATGAGGCCCAAACATTCCCCCATTCCACATCTTAAGTATAACTGAAATGTCTACTTGATCCTCTTTCTTCATACTATGTAAAGAAGTTTCTGAAGTAGGTTTTAATATCAAGGTGGAGGAAAAGGTGTAGACTGTATTTTGGCATTGAGAACTTTGTTGTCAAAGGCTATTCTGCTTGAACTCTGCCAAAACATTCCTCTTCAAGTCAAATATAATCCTGGCCATATACTTGGAAACGCAATAAAAATAACTCCCTGACGCAAGCAATAGACTGGATTATTGACCACAAATATACTCCTTCCTGTCCTTTGCCATGTAACTTTCAGTTCCTCCCCCAAGAGAAATGAACTATCCTGCCCTCTGACTTTGGCTTCAGGCAATGTGATGTTAGCAGAAATGGTGCAAACTGATTCCTGAAATTCACTTTGCTCTAGGCTTGTCCTCTGGTCTTGCATCACTGACACATATGGTGGAATAAAGATGGCCACCAGCTTGTTGAGTGTCCTCCTATAGAGAGGACAACGCTATCTCCTCTCTCTTTGAATTTAAGCTGGTAGGTAGGGGGTGAAAGGCCCTCAAAAATTGTTATTGAAAACTGGAAGTACCCTATGAAGACTGTCAGTAAATAGAAGTTCGGCAAGAAAAACGTCATTAGATGCTGGGAAGAAGGAAACCGTGTAATGAAGAAAATAGAAAAAGTAACTAATGATATCCAAGAGCTGGCCAAGGATATTTCTAGGCAGAAAGGTGCAAGTTCCAAATGACTTCTTGCTACCTATGATGAGAATTACAAGACAGTGATGAACTAAGGAAGGGACTGTTACATCTTTAAGCAGAATTTAGAAGAAATTTAAAGGAGCTAGGGCTTGCTGTGTATGAAAATCAAGTGGTTGCTTTTTCTTAGTCTATCTCAAAGTAGTAATGAATAAAGGACAATGATCAAATCCAGGATTCAACCAGTAAGCCATGACCTGATTTTAAACAAGTCAAGAATGTGGCTGTAAGAACTTTTAATAAGAGCTCAGAGAGATTATGCTTTTTAGACCTTGCTATTGAGGAAAGGAAGTTGTGAATGTTGAGGGCTTTGACTGTTAAGCAAAGCTAGAGAAGGGAACATTCAACAATAGATGCCATGCCTTCTGTCTAACGAAATGAATTGTAATTTGATACATGGGAAAGCCACAAAAATTTTAAAGCAATTATATCAGATTTGATGAAAGAAACAGTATAAGACAAAAAGAGGTCTTTGAACCTCCAATTTTCTACAAGCGGTACACAGTGTGAGAACACTGCTCAGTTGCAAACTTAAGTCATTTATTAGGTAGAATGAAAGGTAATTCAGAGGGCAGAACCAAGAGCCATGGAGAATCCCTCCCAGGGAGTAGGACTTGGCCCTAATCACAGAACTGTACTATGGGAAAGTAGATTTCAGAACTACTATGTCCCCATGATGTTTATGTATCTCCTATCCCCTCCTCTTTGGTATCAGAGTGCCAACTGTGGTTTTCTTATTGTGCGTTGCCAACTCAATTGTGTATTACCATCATATTTTGAGTGTATGAAGGGCTAACAATCATCACTTTACTTCACAAGTCTTCAGATTAAGAGGAATTGTGTGGGAGGAAACACACCTGAGGAATCTCAAACATGTCTGAACCTGATTTACGTTTATCAAATCCTGAATTTTTAGTTGATGTTGTAAATGGAATACAATTTGGGGGGACTTGGGAAGGCTGAGTATATTTTGGATATGAGTGGAAATTAAATAATTGTAGCTAGAGGGTAGACTGTTGTAAGTTAAAGGTGACTCAAAGTTCTTTGACACTCCTCTTATCAAAAGGCAGAGCCTATTTGCCCTCTCTTTGAATGTGGGTGGGGTTGGGGCTAACTTGATCAATAGAGCCGAGTGGCAGTAGCCTTGTGTCTGTTCTGTGCCTAGCATTTACCAGTACTGGAATCTTCTGCCTTGTCCCCTGGGAGTCCTGTGCCTTCATGGAAGAGTTCAGACTACCCTGCTGGAGGGACCCTGTGGAGAGGCCTTGAAACTACATGAAGAGGCAGAGAATCCCAGCTGATGTCAGCCTTTAGTTGTTGCCACCAGTTGCCCTGACTGTGACATAAACACAGTGGGCCACCCATCAGCTGAATACCACCACCAAATGACCACTGCCCACTACACAAGCACCCACTGATGCTTCCAGCCACTACGCCATGCAGTCCACCCAGGTCTCACCATGTGCCAAGCTGCATTCTAAGTGCTGGGATCCTGGGATTAATTTAAAAATAGACAAGCAAAGAGAGATATTACCTGCCTTCCAGAGTTACAGATTCTTTCATATTTTTAAGAAACATGATACTTTAGACAGAAAATTGTTTGCTTTTTTGCTTCCTTACATCTAAGAGTTGTAAGTTTGTCTCCAGGTGCTTGATTCAAAGTTAAACTGAGTAATTCCCACAATCACGCTACTCATCAAAAATGAGGCCTTGCTTTCCAAATCTACCAGCCCACTAATTCAGATTATGTTATGTATACTACATTATATGAACTGCTATTCTTTAAAAGTTATGAAAGCTGGAATTTTATAACTAGAATTTAATTTGTAGCTTGATTTATTTCTTCTAAAACCTGATCAGTGATTTTTGATTACTTATTTGTGATAGTGAAGCAGTCAGAAATCTTTGAAATGTGCTGGTGATTTAACTCAAAATTCTTAGCATGTTTCACATTTTCTTTGATCACCTTGATGGGTTTTTCTTACTTGAATGAGGCAAAGTGAAAAGATGGAAAGGATGATGGCTGTGAAGTCTGCAGAAAAAAATGCCAGGGAGGCAAAAAAAAGCTAAAGTAAAATTCTTTAAGAATTTTTTTTTTTTTTTTAAACACAGAACCAAGAATTTAGCTACATAATTAATTAGCCTCAGGGCTACTCTCCGTTTTTATTTTTTATTTTTATTTTTACAAAGTAGCAGTAAAAATGAAAATATGGAACTATAGGTAACAATTTATAGTGGGTTAACATTTTAAAATATCTTTATGAACATTCACAAAAATTGTAAGGGATTCTTTCGTTTTGAAGTTAAGGAAATTGAAGTTCCTGGAGAAGTTAAGTGATTTGTGAGATCAAATGAAAAGTACACTGTGGAGATTAAGTGTAAGCCCAGGTCTTTGATTTCTAAATCCACACAACAGACTTGGGTGTTTTTGCCATCATTTCAGAGTGGTGTTGAAATACAGATTCAGATCTGGAAAGCCCTGGTTGTTCCACTAACACTTTTCCCCCAAATAATTAACTCCACAAGTATCTACTGAAGTTAAGATGATTCTTCTAAAAGGATTTACATAAAAACATTTATATTGAAAGATATAATTTCAATCTCAAAGACTAGAGATACCAGAATTTAAGACAGTGGAATTCACATACATTGGCTGATGGTGAAAAATGTTTGTCTTCCAAATCTTTAGATTGATTAGATTATTTATCTGGATTTGGAAATTAAGAGGTTTAACACATTTCACAAACCTTGAAACACTGTCAAGCATTTTTATATATACAAACCAAATTCTAGTATTTGGGATCTTATATATATTAAGTTGTTTAAATCCCTTATTTTTCGAAATGGAAAATGTCTAATATTGATAACTAATATTTATTGTTTTACTAGTCACATGTGATTTTATGTACTTTATTTCACAAAGACTTATGAAGACGGTTTACAGAGCTTATGGATATATTCATTTTCTATTGATAGTTAATAAATTATCACAAACTTAGAGGTGTAATATAATGCACATTCATTATCTCATCCTCGCCAAGAGTCAGGAGCAGCCTCGGCTTATCTGAGCCCTCTTAGGCTCTCGCTGGCTGCAACCGAGGTGCCAGCCGCGTCCCTTTCCGGGCTCAGGTCCTCCTCCAAGGTGCACGTTGGGAGAATTCATTTCCTCGCAGCTGCCCGATGGAGGACCCGTTTTCTCGCTGCCTGTCAAGCAGGGGCCGCTCAGCTCCTAGATCCCCTGCAGGCTCCTCCCCTGTGCCCCCATCACGGGTCCACTGACAACCTAGTGGCTTATTTCAGAAAGGCCAGCAAGACAGCCCGTCTCTCCAGTCTGCTGAGATGGCGACTTTCGTGAGGTAACGCAATCACTGCGTGATATCCCATCACCTTCGCCATATTCTCACCACCAGGAGCAAGTCACAGATGCCAGCTGCCCTCAAGAGGAGGCACTTAGAGTAAGGACATGACCCAGCCGGGCTCACCTTAGTCCCCCATGACACACCAGGGAGGAAAGAAGTCGCTGGAGCTCACATTTACTTTCAGATTTGCCAGCTTCCAAGTTCTCTGCTTTACTTATGACAGAGGTCCATTACAACGTACTTTTGATTTAATCTCCTATTCTCTTTGCCAAGGCTCTTTTTGAATGAGTCTACAAATAAAAGATAGAAATAAAATTTAAAAAAATAAAATAAGAGACGTATTTCACATTTGCATTGCTGTAAATGACTTGATCTTCATTCCAATTGAAGTTACTACACCTTGGATATTTCCACCTCTTGGTTAGGATTTGGCTGCCATCACCAGATAGAAGTGCCTGTGAGTAGATGAAGATGGAGCTAGGGGAGCAGATGCGAGGACAAGAATTTGAGGCATCTTATATGCTATCCTTTCTCTTTTCCTGCAGGCCTGGTAAGGCTTGCTCATGATGATGGGGCCTGTATGAATTCACTGTCCCATCTCCGCAATACAACACTGGAAATGCTCAAAATGTAACTTTAAATAATAACTTTATTTTAAATAAACATCACCAGATATCTTCCAAGAAAGGAAAATGTAAGCAGAATATGAGGGAAAAAAATAGTGATGAAAAATTAAGTTAGGACTAATTCCAGTTTAGAAGACTCTGATTGAGAAAGCTATTTACAAGAATCCTGGATGAGCTACTTTTAAAGTTACAGTGGTGAGGAGAAGGCGTTGCCAAAATCCATTGGACCTTCCCACCCCAGGACACAGATTTGATGACCTATTAAGTATTTTCTATTTCTAATGAATTTAGAAACAGAAAAATAAGATGATCATATTGAGATAATAAATTTAGCATTTTTTGTCCTTCCAAAATTCTAGGGTAAGACCACTGGTAAATTGCAATATTTTTTTTCTGATTAAATTGCATAGACCCTTATCTTAGTGAATTTATCAGCTACTGGACCATAAATTGCCTTTTGTTGCTATAATGAATTACCACAAACTTAGTGGCTTAAAACAATATTTATCATCTTGTAGTTCTAGAGGCTGAAGTCTGAAATAAATCTTATGGAGCAAGATATCAGCAGGGCTGGTATCAGCAGGGCTATCAGCAGGGCTTTCAGCAGGGCTGGTTCCTTCTAGAAGCTCCAAGAGGGAATCCATTCCTTGCCTCTTCCAGCTTATGATGACGGCTGGCATCCCTCGGTTTGTGGCCAGGCCACTCCAGTCTCTGGGTGGTCCCATAGCCTTCTCCTCTCCTGTAGTTGAATCTCTGGTTGGCTCCTTCTTATGCGGACATATAGGGGCCCGTCCTGATAATCCAAAATAATCTCCGTATCTCAAAATCCCCAGTTTGATCACATCTGCAAACTTCCTTTTTTCCAAAAAACAAAACATCTACAACTTTCAGGGACTAGAACATTGGTAACTTCAGAGGCCAACATTCAGTCTACAACAGCTTTGTACACATGCACCTCAGTAATTCAATTATGTGAAACTAAATCTTAAATAAGCCCCTATTTTCCTACTGGACAGCTTTTCAGTTAAGTGAATAGTATTACAACAACTTTGTAAAAGTCAAATATTTGCATTTACACAAACACATTACTTTCAACCTCTTCTCTATTCTTCTTTACTCCTTTAGGATGTTTGCCCCCAAAATGGGAAATCCCCCCACCCAAAAAAGCAAACTCTTTAATAACAACATGCCCAAATAATTGTAACTATTTTTGTTATTCATAGGTTAAAACTTTAAAAATTTTTCTTTTTAAAAAAATAATAATTGGGCATACACAGTAGGTTCTTATTTTAAGTCCCATGTTTTTTTTTCTGATTACATTGTATCATGCCTTTAAACAGTACTTGATTTTTATATCTTTACCTTCTACTGACATTTTTTTAAACTGCTTTATCAAATTATTTTTAAAGATATCATTACTGCATATAGAAAATGTACATAGTATATAGAAAAAGGACACATATCAGAGACACTGTTCCTGGCATGTTTGTTTATAGAGTTCAAAGTTATCTCTATAGCTCAGCAAGAAAGATTTCTTTACATCAATTGCTTTTGAAAGGCATTAAGTGAGTTTTCTGGCCTGATCAGGACCTATCCATCTAGGCAAAAAGTAAAAAATATATCACCACAATAGTTTTATTATTGCAACCTAATGAAGATGACACATTTATTGAGCCGTGAGTTTTACTTGTTTCAGAACATTAGTGCAGAAATGTTTCTGGGGAAAAGAGGGCAAGAGAGAGAGAATGCAAATTGGGAGCTTCACAGATCTAGGGGTCAGAAAACTAAGGTTCTCATTCTGATTTTGACATCAGTCTGTTTTGTGACCTTGTAAATCATCTAACTTACCTCGTTTTTGTGATTTACAAATTAAGAAGGCAAAAATAAAATACTCCCCACCTCTCGGTGATACTGAAATATGGAATTCTGGCCACCATGGGTTACTGCCACAGATGCTTTTTCTTGTAGCTTTCCCATACACAGCAAATAGCTCAGGTTGTTTAGTAACACTGGGCGATTGTTTAAAGATCTGGTAAATCATTGAGAATTGGTAAGTGTAAAACCATCCAACACCACACAGTTCCATCTTCCCTCACTTTTGCTTACCACCAACTAAAAGTGAACAAAGGAAATAAAACTAGGCTTGCTTTGATTTTTTTTGTGTGTGCTGTCATAGATACAGAGGGTCTTCTTTTTCTGAAGCCAAATCCTACTCCTAATTTTACATTATCTGGAAGAAGGATCAATGGAATGATTGGATTTATTTCTGATTTTAATTCATTCTGGGCCTCAAATTTCAGATGAACTTAAATTCAGGCTTCACTAGAGATAGCACGGTTAAAAAAAACAAAAACAAGTAGGTAAACACGTTGCATCTGCCCTGTCTACTTAGATGCTAAGATAATTTTGTCTTCTCTCTTTGTGCGAGAGTTCTCTAGCCATGCTGACACTGTTCACTGTAATGCACTGTCCTTGGCATCTAGATATGTAACAATGAGAGATATCCCCTACATACAAAGGCCTTTCTACCTTCAGGACATCTTACTGGAGAAATGCAGTGGGATTAATTGCCGCAAAAAGCAGAAGCAAATTTTTGACCTCTCTCTTCAGGGGCTGAGGTGACAGGCCCTCCTGCCACCTCCTCCTTCAATAAGCAGTGATTAAACTCCTCTCAAGGAACCCTGCTCAGACTTTATTATAACAAGACTTCCACTATGGGCGGCTGAGTCTTTTCTTCTTTTTCCCTTTTCATCCTTCCCCCGCCCCTCCCCAGAGAAAGTGATCAAGAGAGCTTTCCCTTGAACTAGACTCTCTGTAGTTGCCTGATCTTAGGTCAGGTTTCAGACCCGTCTTTCCAGTTCCTTAGCTCTGCCTCCCTCTGCAGACTCCAGAGACAAGCTGCTTCAGTTACCACTGAATGCAAAGGAGAAATTCACCTTAGAACCTCTGTTAAAAGAAAAAGAGACAGTTTCATTAAAGAAGTTCCCAGTGTGGCTCTTTATGATAAAGATTATAACAAAATGATGATTTAGATACTACTATAAATTTCATAAAGCTGTTTCATGGATAGTATGACACCAGATCCTCCCAAAGTCTCAGGGAGATAGTAGGCAAGGTAGTGTTTATCCTTGTAAATGTAAAAGCCCAATCCAAAGGGATTAAGTGAATTCCCTGAGGCCTCACAGCTAAACAGTATCAGTATGGAGAAGGAAATCCACAAGATCTGTCCCCAGCCCAATTCCTTATCCATTTCACTCACTGCTTTATTCTCAGCATGCTGTCTACTAGCATGTGTTTGCAGGCAGTCTGCTAATTTTAATTTCATCCATAGAGGAATGGAATATTTTCAGCAGTGTTTCCCCCTTCATTCTACTCAAAGGAGACACGTATCTGTTTTTCTTTATTGCCAGTTTACAACATTATCAGGCAGGTCTTGGTTGGGTTTTTGGTCACTACTAAGCCAAGTAAAGGCTTACTGGTGAGATGCAGTAGATAACATGCAAAACAAATGCTCAAATGACTCCACAATCCTATGGTTCAACTCGGCTGGGGTCCATGAAGACAGTAACTGGTGGAAGATGTCCTAAGGCTTTCTCTACTGCCCATCAGCGAATAGGACTCAGCTGAGTTCCATGAGATTCCTATTTCCCACTAAGTGCATGTTTCCTTATCGCTTCAGTGAGACCACTGCTGGAAATGAACAACCTCTTGTGGTCCTTCTGCACAGTAACTGTTCATTTTAAATGCCTCCTTTGGGTAACTTTGGAAGAATATTTTCAAAAGAGAATCTGGCAGCACCATCCTAGCTTCATTCATTGATTGTGGCTTTTAAACCCAAAGAGAACATACTATGGTCCAGGCACTGTTTCAGGTACTAGGGGTAGAACACTGAAAATAACAGACCAATTCTCTGCATTCATGGTTTTGTATCATAGTAATATAAATTGCCTGAGCATTCAGGACTAATGAGAAGGTGCATGCAAAATAAATAAGTAAAAAAGAAAAAGAAAATATGACAATGTAGTCATATCAAAACTAAGTGTGTTTCGTATGGCCCCAAAATTTTTTAAACTGCTAGGTTTGAGATTGAGACGAACATAAGGAAGAAAGTACACAGGAATCATGGGTTATATTCTTTCTCTCAGAAGGAAGTCTATACAAAAGACAAATTCTTAAAATGAAAGCTCTATTATAGGTCATGAATACTCTGGTGGATATAGACTAGTCTTTTATTCTTTCTTTGGAAATTTTAATTTTGGTTGAACTTCAGTCATTTTTTTAATTAATATACATATTCATGATACCCTTTGAATAACAGGTGCACATCTGACTATCCTAACAAAATTAACCTAGCAAATGGAAAAGAAAACAATTTATTTACATAAACCTGAAGGAGCATGCTGGGTTAATTAGGGAAGTTGCAAGATTAGAATCACATTTTAAAAAATGTTTACCTGGCTGTTTTTGTTTGTTGGTTAGTGGGGTAGATTGATTGGGGGCAACGCTTAATTTAGAAAATTAAGGAATGCTTAATTTCCAGCTAAGGAAGCTGGAGCAGTAACCCAGGTAATTAATAATTGCTGCCTGGGCAGTTTGCTGGCAAAAAAATTGAGAGGCCATAGTCAAATTAAAAATGTATTTAGGAGGTTGATTCCATAGGACATGGTAATTGACAGGATGAAGAGGTAGAGTGGGGTAATTTAGCATAACTCCCAAATTCATGGCTGAAACTACTGGGTATAAATAAAGGTACTCATTGAAATATGGAAAAACAAGAGAAGGAAACATTCTTGTAGGAAAATATTTAGGCCAGTCACGTATTGAACTTGACTTAGCTGTTGGGCATTTCAGTTCAGATATTTATTATGGAATTGGACATGTGGATCTGGAGCTTAAGGAAGTGATCTCAGCTTAAGAAATAGATGGCATTTGGGTAATAAGTAGAGACCAGTTAAAGCAAGTAATTACCTGGAGAAAGTGTGAAGACCAGACCTATGTTAGAGCCCTGATTAATACCAAAATGTAATGGTTAGAAGATGCTACAAAGGTGACATCAGAGAAACAAGAAGAAATACACAAGGGCACACTGTCACAAAAGCTAGGTCAAAAGGGTTGTTAGAGTTCACATTCTCCATTAAAGGCTATTAATTTTTTTAACTGTGAAATATAATACACATATTATATTCATAAGTCATAAATTTTCCATTGAATGAATTTTTAAAAGTAAACTCATGTGACCAAAATCCACGTCAAGAAATAAAATAGTTCTAGCATTCAAGAACACTACATGTCCCTTCTAGATTCCAACCCCTCTCACCCACAAAATAAATACTCTTCTGAATCCCTAAGGATGGTTTAGTGTTGCCTGAATTTTGAACTTTATAACTGGGAAGATATTTTGAGTGTGGCTACTTTCACTTAACATTAATGTTTGTGAGATTCATCCATTTTGGTCATGTAGTTAGTTCCTTCCTTTTCATCACTGCACAATGTTCCATGAGATAAAAACCACCAAAATGTATATATCCATTTGATTCTGATGAGCATTTGGGTTGTTTCCATTTTGAGGCTATTATGAAAAGACTGCCCCAAACATTCTTGAACATGTCCCTTGGTGCAGATATGCAGGCATTAGGGAGAAGTTCTTTTGAGAAGAAAGTATTGTCAAAAGAATGAAAGGTCACTAAAAAAGTAAGTAATGTAGACTATTCATTGAATTTATTCAAAAGAGGATCTTGAATTATTTTTGTTAGAGGAAGGTCAATGCAGTGCCTAGAATCATTAGCCAATTGTAATGGGGTGAGAAAGGAAATGCCTGTGTGGAAAACATTTCAAAGAATGCCGATAACTCTTTCACGGAGTTTGGCTCTGGAGGAGAGGAAAGCAATCAGGACAAGCTTTCCTCTATTACAGGAGAACAGAAAGTAAGTATCCTCACCATTTCTAAAAGAGCCTCTCTCTGTCAGTTATCCCCTCTCTCCTCTTATTCTTCAACTTCTCCCTTTGATCAGCTTCTTTCCACCAATATCTAAATATACTTAACCTCTGTCATTTTAAAAGGCTCTTTCCTCAAACCACAACTCCTTGACCAGGCTTATAAATGTATTCCTGATATAAGCTGACCTGATTCTCTTGGCATCATTCATAGATACTTCTAAACTTATGCTCTGTATTAGTCAGGGTTCCCCAGAGAAACAAAACCAACGTAAGAGATATGTAAGAGATTTATTTGAAGGAACTGCCTCATGTAATTATGGAGACTGGCAAGTCCAAAATCCATAGATAAGGCGAGCAAGCTGAACACTCAGGCAAGACTTGAGGTTGTCACCTTCAGGCAGAATTTCTTCTTTCCTGGGAAACTTCAGTTTTTGCTTGTAACGCTTTCAACTGATTGGACGAGGTCCACTCACGTTATTGAGGAAAATCTTCTTTTCTTAAAGTCAAGGATTGTAAATGTTAATCACATCTACAAAATACTTTTGCAGCAACATCTAGACTAGTGGTTAACCAAACAATTGGACACCATAGCTCAGCCAAGTTGACACATATAATCAACCATATCATGTTCCATAGTCAAGAGATTGAACTCCTTTCAGTTCTTCAGATATACTGTGTTTTACTTCAAATGAAGAATAAGCAGCTGGAGCAAATACCTTGGAGTGGATTGGCTGATGCAATGGAAATTTATTGGCTCATGATTTTGAGGCTAGGAGAAGTCAAAAATCAAGGTGTCATCAAGGTGATGCTTTCTCCCAGAAGACTTTGGAATTCTGGGACTGGCAGCCAGCGATCCTTAGTACTTGGCTTTTGTGTCACATGGCAACGTACATGGCAGCCTCTCCTGGCTTCTCAGTTCCAATGATTTTCAGGTTCTGGCTGCTCCCTCTGGCTTTCTCTCTCTCTGTGACCTTCCCTGTAAGACCTTCAGTAATAGGATTAAGACCCATCCTAATTCAGCTGGGCCATACCTTAACTGAAGCTACCTCCTCAAAAGGTCCTATTTACAAGAGTTCACACACTCAGGAATGGACTAAGTTGTAGAACATGTTTTTCTGGGGTATATAACTCCAAGCCACAACACCAAGCTTTCAGTCTCATCTCCAAATCTATGCAGATGCTAATTCCTCTCCTTGGAGCACTCCACTTTCTGTACATCCCTTTCTCTGCTCCTGGACACTTTCTACTTATTCAGGTTTCTGCCTAGACACTACTTCCTCTTAGAATTCTTTCCAAGTATAATTAGCTTTTTCCCTAAATATGAATACGTATGACAGGTTTTCCTCTGCATCTCCTTTTTGATCTGGTCATGACTTTCTCAGAGCTGTACTGTGATCTGAGATCCTTCAGGTACTTCCCTCCTTCCTTCCCTCTCTTGCTTCACAGGTACGTGTCAGATTTTCATGCAAGAGCCCCATATATCACTTTTCCAAAAACATGAACTGTACTATGGTAAAGGGACTATGTGTGGCCTGAAACTCTAAGATACTTCATTACTTTTTCTACCTCTACCTTTTGAGCAGGCCATTTAACATATACATAACAGATTTAACTAAATTATTTCTACCTATTAAATGTGTATCTGCTTGATATTAGGAACCCAGGAAGAGCCACTTCCTCACTCCCAATACAGCACTGACTATTATGTAATTATGGATTTAGATTCATTTTCCAGAGACTTGTAAACTTAGGGTGGGTCCTAATAGCACTACTATGTTCAACCTCAAATGTGAGTTTAAAAAATATTATAGAAATTTTGGAAGAATGTTACACTTGACAACTAAAACATATGTTTCTCATATATAGTTGCTGGAAAGATACAAATGTCGGTATATAAATAAGTATGAATATATACATTCATTTTCACACACATACACACACACACACATCCTACATTGCTAAGGAACAAACTATTTCACATAAGAAAACCTTCTAGATAACTAAAGTTATCCAGATAAGTATGATTTTATTATATAGTTTAAATCTTTATTTATAACCTTGGAGAAATCATTAAACTCATAATGCTTCAATTTCTCATCCTCAAAACAAGGACTGATAGTTCCAGATTGTCTCTCCCATCCTTCCCTGGTTTAATATTCTGAATTCATGATATCTTTTTAAGATGAATTATAAACTTTCCTGATTTCTTATTCAGAGGATATCATAAATGATACCATAATTTATTTTGTTGTTGATTCAGGGTCATAAGCAGGAAATCTCCCCATACAGCATCAACTTTTATAGCTTTTCTCTCAGACAAATCGTCATTTTTATATCAGGCAAATTGTCATTTCTACCACTCTGAGGTTGAGCTTTTACAGCTTTCATCATTCCCATCCCCTTTGGGCTCAAGTCTTCCTTACCTATTTTGGTTTGTGTGAAAAATAGCCCAAAGTACAAACCATGGTATTTCAAATTGCCAGTTGTCAATAAGATCAAAACAAGAGCATGGCTCTGCAGATGGGCCTGACAATCACTCTTTTAGGTGATTGGTGTCTTTTCACATCCTTGGACTCTGTTATAGAGGAATAAGTTTGGTGGAAAATGGACCCCTGATTAAGTGGCATAATACTGGACATTGACCTTGCCAGAGAATATACACAATATAAATTTGTGCCCTGACATTTTATGCTTGTTGTAACATCCACTAGAAAAAAGTGGCCGAAAGTTAAGTCAACTTGAGTTTCACACCCCATTCAGGTTATGCACTACTCTTGTCTTTCATTAAGTGTGTTTAGTGTATTTATTTTCTATTATTCCTTCCATTCAGGCAGTATTTCTGCCTTCACATTGCCTCCACTAATAACTATAACTCTGTAAGTAGAGACATTTTACCTTTTTATTACATAAATTATAATGCAGAGGCAAAGTGAAGGAAGAGAGTTGCCTGAAGTCACAGGAGAGAAGAGGGATTTGAAATTAAAACCTGAGTACTTCCAGTTCTCAGCTACTGTATCTGACAATGATCAACATCAGCCTCCTATTTTCTATCTGAGTACATGAGCTTTAGAGTTTCTACTATTCAACCGCATTTTTATAGATTCCATATATTACCATAGTGACATGTTAAAAGATGATTATCATATTTGACATAGCTAGTGAACAAGACAAATCGTGCAGACTAACTTGTATGTAGTATTTCAGCCCTAATATCCATCAATCACTAATTGATACTTAAAATTATTAATTTGGTGGTGCACCCATTATGCACAGTAATTAACAGAATCTTGAAATCCAAATGGAAATCCGTTTATGTAGAGTCAAGTCAGATATTCATCTAAATCCATTTGTAATCCAAAAGGTGTCATTGATACTATTGCTTCAACCACCGAATTAATAAAATAAAAAAAAATATATACAGCTGCTCCCACTAAATATTTACGTTATGGAAAATTAAAACCTTGGGAGATAATTGTCACCTAAAATTAGTGATTATTTACCTTGCTTTGAAAGCTGTACGTAAATACATGACGGACTTCACAGTTTTGCAGTAAGTAAAAGCACACGCGTGCTTGCTTGCACAAGGTTCTTTGTCTCTTTAAGCCATAGAGGATATATATAAAACATGTTAAATGAGGACTTTCCTACTGATGTACTGTGTTATAGAGCTTAAAAAAAACACTCCTGAGAGATCTGTAATCAGTGAACCTTTTTTTTTTCTCTGGTTCTTACATATATCACTAAGTATGCAAAGTGCTCTATATGAGAAAATCAATAAATGCAATGCTTAGATGATGAATGTTTACAATTTGCTCTTTCCTTGCTACTGTGTTCTAATAAAAACAACACGTAAAGAAAGAAAAGTGAGGTTACAAACAGAACAGATACCTTCCCCCACCTAAATATTTTCCTTGTGGTTAAATACCAGAACACTTCTGTTGATAGCATTTTACCTCTGCACATAAATTGCAGCTTTTCCATAACTCATCCACTCCATTCAAAAAGAAAATGCATAGGGTACATCGTGAAAAGTTGGAATGCATTTCATTACACAGTTGGGCAAATCATTTATGCATTCGACAAAAGCAAACAGTAAATATGAATGAATACAGTTGGGTTATTGATAACTCTGTCTCAGAAAACTTTTTTTTAAATGGATGAAATATCTCAAAAGTTAAATTACCCAGTGTCACAATATTTTATGCGGAGCAGCTGCAGAAAGTTTCACATCTTTTTGAAAGGTAGGACAATATCATTTGCATTCGCAATGTGACAAGGAGTCTTCAATATATATGAATGCCTTTTAAAGCCTCCAAATTAAATTCTTTTTTTTTTTTGGTAAGGGGAAACTGTCATACAATTAAAATAATGAAAACAATCCCATTCCTCTCCTACTGAAAATATAGTTTTCTATAGTAACAAGGAAGTCAGAAATCATTTCCCTTGTTAATACTTTAAAAAAAGAGAGGGAAGAACATTTTCTTTTTGAACAATTCTAAAGAATGTCCCAATAGATACAAATTTTCTATTTTGAAGGCAATGCCATGCATAATTATTCTTTTCTCTATGCATTGTTAGTGCAAAAAAAAAGAAGTCCATTGTGTACTTCACAATGTAAAGCCTGATTTCTTTTCTTTGTGGCTGTGTTTACTATTTGCTAAACCAGACAGTGAATGGAAGTGCCTGCAGAGGATCCAAGCAGAAAATAAGAACATGTAATTCCCTACTGCCCAAGTTCTCACAAAATGCTGTCAGAGCTTTGTATAAGGACCCAAGCACCCTAGCCCAAGTTTCTTATTTTTATATGATGCCTTTGCTCCCTTTCCCATTTAACCTGCAGTTTTTTACAATGTTATTTAATGTGAATTTTTAACTACCATCAAGGGAAGGTGCAATAAAACATTTGGCAAATCAGACCTGTAGAACAGGCAGATAGAATTGTTATATATAGTGTGTGTACCATGTAACCCAGAGCTGAGACAGATGAGGTCAAATAAGGAAATGACCACAATTTATTTTTATGATTTACATTTGGCCATGATGTTCTGAAGATGCTCTGTAATAGTTGAATTGTATTTGCCGCAAATTAATAAATGATATGAAATCACTCATTAAAAGGGAGGTCATATATTAGAAAATATATTCGTACTAAAGAACATGTTGCTAGTCTCAAGAGTTATGTTTTCAGAAAAGTATATTAAGTTCCTAGATATTGTAGAACATTCCATAGGTGATCCTTAATACTTTACGTTAAACCATCAATTATTAGCCTATATATATATTATATGTATGCATATTTATATACAAAATTGTTGTTATGAAAAATAATCTTCGTTTCATACATTTTTGTGCGTTTATTGCCATTTCCATTTCATTCTCAGGTTTTCAGTAATTGTACCTGTCGATAAATAGATAGGTAGATAGATAAAGATAGGCAGACAGATAAATAAAGAGTTAAACAGATGGATAGATACACTGTGAATTGACTGAAAAATCACCTTGTTGGGACTAGGGGCACCTCTTTATCTAAACGTTGGAGCTGCACCCAAGCTCAGGTTTCCACACAGATATTCCACATAGGGAGCATGAATTTTCCATGGGTGCCAAGGTCTCCAGGCACTTGGCAGCTAGAGGCCTCAGATAACTTCTGTGCACCCCAAATCCTGCTATCTTGAGTCATTAAGTGTGATCCTCCCAGGAAGGCTGTGCTGTTTGTTGAGGGGGCTGTCAGCACCTTCAGCAACCCCAGTAGAGCTGACAGCTGAAGGCTGATACCACTACTCACATCCAGGGAAACTGGTCCTTCTTGGAAGGGTGATTTTGACCGTGCACCCCCCTGTCCCCAACAGGAGAACTGTAGCTCCTCATGTCTTCTTGCTGACCTGGCCTTGTATGAGTCCCCTGTCCCAGCAAAGCCTGTTCCTTCTTTCCTGCTGTGTGATATGGAATTTGTCCCAAGTCATGGTTTATGTTTAGCAGATAATACAAAGGAACCTGCTTGGATTGATAGCTTGATGGGTAGTTTTTCTAAATTGACTGGTCTACTTTTCAAAATAGCTAAACTAGATCTGCGTATTAGGATGCAAATTCTGTCTGGTGTTCAGAAGGAACCATAGGCACCTGTGATAACTGCTTGTGAGAAACCCTAATATTGATATGGAAAGAATTTAAAAGAATATTCTTTGCAACATGAAAATTAGTACTTGTAAGCACTGATTGTTTTCCCATGACTATAAAACCTGCAACTAATGTACTAAAAATAGTTAGGTTGTGCTATACTATGTATGCAGCAATTATCATGAAGACATTTGATTATATTCATCCATATTAATGGTTCAGTCTTCATTTATAGGTTTGTAAACATTTCAGACTCTATTACCTAGTAGCCTTATTTCATTCTGCTGACAGAATACATTATCTTTTGTTTTATGGCTAAAGTGGAGTGCAGCAAGCAAAGGAGCAGCAAAATGTAGATTTTCAAAATACTGGGAATGCTGATGTAAAATTACACTAAGCTCTGGTTCAAAGAGAGCAGAGTTTCACTTATTTGTTTGCTATTTGTATTATTTTGTAAACATAGGTAAATATGCCAGCCTTAAATACACTAATAACCCCTCTGCTTAGAATCTTAGCCGACATTCAGGACAGTAGCAATGTACGGGATTGTCTAGAAAGCTAATGTTAATTTTCTGGTTAGATAATTTGAGCATCAATGATCATTTCAAGTGTCCTTAATGTTTAGTAACTTATACAATAGCTGCCTCGTGAAAGAGTTATTTGCATGTTTACAGCCATATTTTGTTGGTTTTAGTACATCAGTTCTCATTTTCCTCTGACTTGAAATATTTTTAAAAGTGTCCTCACTGAGTATAAGTCAGTGCCTTTCAGAATAGGGAAATATGTTTACCACATAAAAGCCATAAAAATGTGCATGATTACAAATTTTTTAAAGAAATGTCTGTGATGATTTACTCTGCTAAAAACAATGAACAGTAGATCTCTTTCTTGGGATGTGGCTGAATGCAATTTCAGTTATTGCCATGGGAAAGAAGGTCCTTAGACTCTGTAGAACTCCATGTTCATGCCCACCTACAGTGAGTGAGCAGCTTTTGTGGTCTACTGTATACACGTGTGAACCTAAACACAATATAAGCGCTAACTTTTTGCATCCAGCTCCTTGCCCTCTCACTTCCCCAGCAGCACACCTGACTGAAGTATACTTAATTTGGTTACAGGCAGGAAAAGAGAGAAGAAAGCCATGTGACAGAGGCAGAGACTGAGTTATGCCGCAAGCCAAAGAACTCCTTCACCAGCAAACCACTTCCAGAACCCTACAGAATTTGCAGGAAGCAAGGCCCTGCCAACACATTGATTTCAGATTTCTAAATGCCGGAACTGTGAGACAATAAACTTTGGTGGCTTAAGCCACCCATTTTGTGGCACGTTGTTATGGCAGCTCTAGAGATACCCACTAAACTTTTTTGTTGGTTGGTTGCTTGGTTGGTTGGTTGCAGCGATTATATCAAGGAGCAAGGAAGAACCCGGTCATCAGGTCGAGCTGGGTGGCAATTTCAGCCTTACCATGAGTAAAGGTTTTGTAGTAATTGAACAAGTTTCTCTACTCTTCTGACTCTCAGTGTCCCCATCTATTGTTTTAAACTAACTCACAGAGTTACATAAAATAAAACAAATAATATTTTTCATTTTTGTGAAGTCTAATCCTTATGTTTATAAGTTTGTACAAATTACTAGATATTAGTATTAGTATTAGTAGTACAGCTCCAAACTGATTTTGAATTTAATCTAACGCTTTAAAGTTTGACTTTGAAGCCCTAGATTTTGCTTATAAGTAGAAGTTCCTGAGATCACCCTTTAGTGATGGAATCTTCAGTTTTCCAGACATGTTGCCTGGCCAACAACACTTTAATTTCCTACCCTGGACCCTGCTATGCTACAGACTTTAATTCTCTCTTATGCCTCATCAAAGTGAGAGATCAAGACTGGCATGATGTCAAATTTCCTGTGTTTTTTGGACTCAACACATTGTTGGAGGCAGTGGAAAGACATAATGGGAGATTGGCACCCTATCCCGGCAAGTGCCTGGAAAAGACATCTTCCTTTGAGCACGCTTTCAAATGAAAGTATGAATACAAAATTCCCATTCTTTCCAATCTGTGTAATTGTTCATGTTTTGCCCCCAAATAAAAATATATCATGGTCTATCAGTCACAACAGGTTCACCCATCAGAAATAAGTAATGATGCCCCTGGCTGCATTCCCTGTTCCTGAATCTTATCAATAATCTGATAAAATGACACAGTAATATTTTATAAAGTGCTTTTTTTCTCACTTGAATCTCTCAGCCATTTAAAAATACACTTGAATATTATTAATTCAGCATTACATACGTATGATATGATGTTTTTCTAGACTTTATAATTCAAAGTATCAAGTCAAATACCTTTTACCTAAATCATATTATAAATTGATAATTAAGAAAAAATACTTACTTTGATAAGGTTATTTAACAACTGTGTCTGGATCAGCAATTGGCATCTATACAGAAGAAGTATCAATTTTGAAACATCTTGAAGTCTACTGTGACATTTGGAACACAAGATAGAGATGCATGGGCTGTGTATTTGGATGCATGTGAAGTTTGCACCAGTTGCATAACCAAAGTCAGATGGTGTTGACCCGTAGACTTGTGGCCACCATAGAAATGTTTACACAAAGTACTGTGCTTTGACCAAACTTCTTTAAAAAATTTATTAACCACTTGAATAAAAATGAAAAAATCATGTTTTAAAAACTTGGAGAATAATAAAAACAAGAAGGGAAGATAATGTGTAGGAAGTAGGTCTCAAAATAAAAAAAAAATCTTTACAAGATTGAAACTGGTTTGGATACCTACTCAGCCATCCCCAAAAGATACATTTAAACATGGAGAAAAAAAACTGCAAAGGCTCTCAAGAATTAACCACATAAGATGAGGAGGCTGAGCTTAGAAAATTAATATGAATATCATCAAAGATTTTAGTTCACTGCAAGAACAATATTAATAATACAGAAAAATACTAGGTAGGCATCATATTTTGGGAGAAGTAACATTTCACAAATTGTGAACTGCACAATGCTAGTTCTAGGTATTAATTGAAAATAACCTTGGTAAGTGGTAGGCTAAACAAATTTAAATAGGTTATGTAGGGCAGGAGTTCATAGATAGCCTAGAGCTCAGGCTGACTTTCTAAAGAGTGACAGGCTATGAAACAATTCTCAAGCATAATTAATAACAATTTTTTCCTAGATTGTTTCATAGGATGAGTGTTCCAAATCTATATTTTTAAAAATGTCAATTTACTCACAAAGTGGTTTACAGGCTAGAAAGTGATTTGGAAACCATGGCACTTTGGGTGAGGATAAAATGGCTGGTTAGCTGGAATAAGACTTAAGGGGATTAGAGGTCTATTCACTCATCTAAAGAAGTGGCATCTGGAAAGGCGCACAACTCATTCTTTGTTAATTCCCAAATCTAGAACAGTCATCAAAGGTTAAAACCCCATGGAGATTAATGTTGACAAAGTACAAGAAAATGTTTTCTTTAGATATATAAACTCTTCCAAGTGGACTTGACTATTTCTTGGTGTGCATATGTGTCTGTGTGTATGACTGTGTGCGTGTGTGTGATTGTGAGCTTTCTCCTTCTGTGACTGTGCTCTCCAGAGGATGAATGACCATTTGCAACCATGTTATTGAAACAAGTCGATGCTTACAACCCTCACTAAGCAATGTAAAGCCCACATATACTTATTACACACTTTGGCCTGAAGTCAATATGCCTGGCAAAAAAATAACATGTCATGGGCATTCCAGGCCTGTCCCCTCCTTGAGGGGGATTAGCAGAAGTCAAAGTTACTTTAATATGATTTAACTTTCCCATATCCTTTGAAAGAAATAAAGCCTATACATCCAATTGTGACTTTTGTATGCTATTTACATCAAATGTACCATTTTTCAAATAGGATTCAATTTGTTCCAGCATTACAGGAAATTATTGCAGTATTCCCTGCAGGAGGACAAATGGCAGGTGGCTGAGTCCTTGCCCAAGCAACACCTTGAACAAAAAACCCTTTGATTTTATGAGCAGTCATTTCACATTTGGTTTCCTTTCAAAATAAAGACTTTACTGCTTAACAGAAGTAGAAAATGGTTGCTTAAGGAGATTTCTCCAATCACGAACATCTTTCTTGTAAGCACTATTCAATCTTTGTTTCATTTAGATTTTTTTTCTATTACATCTCCTCACTAATGACTTAAATAAAATGTGAGTGAGTCCCAGCCATCTGTTGAATGGATGGTGCATTGCCTAGATTTTCTCCAGGACCAGTGCTGGCAAAGCTGATCACACATGATGATGACACAACCAAGAGCAGAGGCCTTTTCCAGGAATTGCCCTTGGCTGCAGGTAGTGGCTTTACCCAAGCTTTCACTCCCTTCCTTGGGGAACTTAAGTGCACAAAGGCCTGGCATCCTTGTCTAAAGTGAGGACAACCCAGAAGAGCCACCTTGTTTTCACAGTTCAGCTTCTTCATCTGTACAATTCTACTTCCATCTCACACCCTCACATGGGATATTCCTGAGAGAATTCTGCAATTAACTTCCTGCATGCAAACTGTCATCAAAATCCCTTTCTCAGGAAACTCAGCTCATGAGAATTGATGCCACTAATATTACAAGGAAGCAGACTCTAAAATGGGATTTTGGAGGTGGATCACCTGCTGTTTAGCTGGTATTGAGGATACTGTCCCTGTGCTGGGTGGAGCACTGATAAACCCTACCTCATGGTAACAGTGCAGCTGGCCATATTTTCATGGGTAATGAATGGATGGAGAAGCAGGGTTAGAGACTGCATTGGTGGTGCTTGAGAAATTTTGGGGAAAGTAATGCTAGAGACTATGGAACTAACTGGCTGTTTCTGGGGGTCATCAGTACACTGAAAAGAGATAACTAATAGTAGATGGTTATTAAACACCAAGTAAACCGATAGTCACTGGACCTCCTTGAAAATAAAGAGAACTTGATCTCCTGTAGCCAGAGGGCAGAGAAAAATAAGGATCCAGACAATTTGAATTCCCAATCCCAAATCTGCTAAACTAATATGAGGAAGGAGTTGGAGGAACCCTGCCTTCTGGATGGGGGCATTTGTGTTAATCCCCTTAAAAATCCTGAAACCCAGATTTCCATGAATAGCCTTTTCCTATAAGAAAGTTTTACCTGGAAAGCTTTAGAAAGCCTCAGAAAGTGGTGTTGATGCTGGGAGGAAAGGGAAACCTATACCCAAAATGTTTGTCCCATCTCAGTCAAGATGAATTGCTTCCACTTTTAGGGTAGATGTCTAAATCAGTCAACTTTCCACCGAATGCCCAGCTGGTCTTCTCAAGGGCTGGGGCCATATCAGCAACAGCCTTATTCTTTGTGCTTGGCAGATGGATATTAGGTAGTGGCTGTAACTAAATCACCCTGGTATGTAGGAGTCCACGATGTGTGTCCCTGCAGAGGCTTCCTTCTTGCCACCATGCTGAAGGTATTAACGAGCCCATCGCATCCGCACAGGTTGGCCAATGTAAGAGGCTGGATGGTATCTAGTGGTGGACTCATTCTGTCTACTCAGTTTTTATTGCATCTTCTTTAGTTGTGGCTCTGATGCAAGCTGCATCCCTAGGAGCTGCAGGTTATCCCACTCACCTTCCTCTCATAAACTTATCTGATGTCAATGGTTCCAAGCAGTACAAGTAAGAACTGCTGTGGATACTGTGGTACACCACCCAGGTACACAACAAGCTGCTGGGAGTGATGGCTGCTGATGAGTCACAGCTGAGTCTTTTTCTGGGGATTGCCCTTGGGTAAAGAGTCATGCCTCCCCCATTTTGCACCCCCTGTCTAGCAGTAGATGGATTCAAAGATCAGTTGATGGGAGGTAAAAAGGCCATGCACACTTGCCTTAATCCAGAAGAGTTCTGAAAGCTCATTCCATGCCCGCTGCTCCCCAGGCGGGCAGTGTTGTAAATGTTTCTCAGTTCAGCTGCTGCTCTCCATTCCATCCCTCAGTTCTTCACAGGTATTCTTCCTAGCAGCATGCCCCCTCAATAACTTCCTGCACACAAATCTCAGGCCAGGGTCTGTTCCCTGGGGAAAAAGCTTGCTAAACTTTCTTAAGACCTATATTACTTCCTAATATTTAAGAACATGCTCCCCTGAGTAAGTTTCTCCATCCACCATTTTTGAGCTATGTAACTGTGAGAAGGTATTTAGCTCCTTTATGCTCATTGTAAAAATCAAAAAAACAAGTAAAACACACAAACAAATCCCTATTATTATAAGACTTTACCTGAGGGTTGTTTGGAGGATTAAATGAGATAAGGCATATAAAGCACTTAGCATTTAGATAAAGGAAGAGATAAAGACTAGCTGCTGGTACTGGTTATAGTGATAATAATGCAGCTGATGAAATCAGGACTGTTTCTGCGTACTCTCACAACCCATGGTCCACTAGGGAATGTATGTACATAAATATTATAGCACACACCTCATGTATGGCAATCATTAGAACCTGGTTATGTGAATTATGGGCTTGTGCCAGCTCCAAATGTGTCCCACTCTTAATCCCATTGTCCTGAAAGCTGATGTAGAAGGCAAAAAAGGGGCAAGATTAGACATATCTATGCATCTGAAGAGTAACATTTATTTTCACTGCAATTGGAGAAAGTTAGGCCTGTCATTAAGCCCCTGTTCCCATTCACCATTGTTTATAAACTCTACTTAGCATGATGATGATGATGATGAACGCAAAGAACACATTTGCTGTGATTCCATCAAAACTGTCACTGCTGATGGATATAGTGTGATATGCAGTGACACAACATTACCCAGCCACTAGGATAGAAAAACAAGTGGGACTCCCCTAATGTGTAGCTTTACACCAGGCTGACAATTAGAAAAGATTTTGACAGCTGACTACAGATTGAGTGGCACATTTTTCTTAGGCAGTATTTCTCTAACACGGATATGCCTATGCATCACCTGAGTATCTTGTTAAACTGCAGATTCCAGTTCAGTAAATCTGGGTAAAGCAAGAAATTCCGTCTTTCCACCAAGCTCCCAGGTGCTGCTGCTACTGCTACTGGTGGTTGCCATGGCCCATGGGCCATAGTTTGAGTAGCAAGGTCTTAGGGAGAATCTTGATCTCCATTTAGGGTCTACACAGCTTCTTGTCTTACTGGGCTTTAAAACATCATAGATCTTAAAATGAAACAAGTTTTAGATATATCACCACCTCCCTCACATATATTGACTCAGTGCTTAGTTACGCTAGCATGCACTTTCAGAGTCCTACCCCTTTACATTCACTTCTCCAAATACCAAAAAGATGAGACAGGATTTTTATCTTAGCCCTCTTCAGGTAAATTAACCATCCCCCACCCCCACACATATTCACACATTTAAGGTACTGCAAAATGTGCTGGAATTTCAGAGTTGTTTCCCAGAGCAAAATTTTATTCTATATCCAAAATAGAGATGAGATAATTAAAGACCCCTGAAACAGGAGAACCAAACCATACCAGTTTTTGGTCTTTTGGCCAAAGTAGGATGAGAAACTAATTCTTTCCATTAGCTTCAACAACCTGTAAGGGCAGCAAGGGACAGTATCCAACTGCCCTAAGCTTGGAAATTAAACTGTCCATCAAACATGACTTACCTGGTGCTGGTGCAACTTAAAAGCTCCTTCAGTCCCCTTCGATTTAGAGGAACCACATCCAACAGCGTCATGGCCCCTAGGATCAGCTAAGGAGATGGACTGAGCTGCCCTAGCCCCTTCATTGCCAAAGGGGAACGGCATTTGTAACAGTCCTACCAGATATCATGGGCATGTAAAATGATCTTCACCCGAGTTGCCTGAGAGTTAGTCTGGAGCCACCTTTTTAGGCTATGATTTGTCATCTTCTGAGATGGGAATATCTTCATTCTATTTAATTCCATAGAAAATGACATTTTTAAGTTGAATACATTCGTGTTTAAAATTCCACCAGAGGGTAACCAGAATGCAGCTCTCAAGCAAGGGCCTCAGAGAACATGCACATGTCCCCGGCATTCTTTGAAAAGTGAGCTTACCGCCCCGGGGAGTAAGAAAACACATCCTTTCATACCTCCCTGCCGGCAATTGCTTGTCAAAATTGTACAAAGCCCCTGCTTTGTGATTAACACATATGTGTCCCTCTATGCCACAGTTAGATTTGTGTCATCTCTCCGCGCAATGTCCCCTCCCTGCTCCCACCCTAGATGTCTTAGCTGTTCAGTGTTCCCCTTTCTTCCTCTTCACCAGGTAATGAGTTCTAAGTACTCCACAGTAACAGAAAAATCACTCTTCTGCATAATAATATGTAAATTAATATTTCTGATATTTTTGAGACCGTTATCAATTTGCTGATTGCGTAAGGACAATTATGATTAGAAACTTTAGTAGCTATTTTGTACAAAGGCAATAAAAAGCGAGCGTGGGGAAGAACGTATGTGAACTTTTTTTTTAATTTCACAAGTCTGAACCTCAGTATAATTTAATTTATTTCCTTTGAAAATGATGGACCCATTCTTTCTATCTAACTGAATTATAAATTATTAGCTACTCTCTTTCATAAATAGTTTAGCTTATGGTCCAATTTATCTCAATTAGTGTGTTGGTTACTTGAATAGATGAGCACATTAATTTCAATTGGGTAATGACTAAACTGGACAGGTAGCAGCCTACTAAATTGTTTCACTTGTTAAAAACAGCTTAATAGTAATGCTAACCCTAAAAACATCAATATAACCTAATTTTTTGAAAAATGTAAGTCCTCCCAAGACAGATCATATATTTTACTTACCTGTTGGAGTCCAAATGTCAAAATTTCATGATTACCTGACAATTTTCAGAGAGAACTGAAAGGGGTAAATGTTCCACTATCAGAAGTTGATTCATTTTTCCATAATAATAATGAAATGTAGCTTTCATCAGAAAAGAGTGGTTGATCCTCCGATCTTAACAGAGGAGAGAAGCTCTGTGTTCAGACTCTGGGTTGACTTGGAACTGTGTTAGAAACCTGGCTCTGTCCCTGGTGGCCATGAGACCTTCTGAGAAGCCATGAACATTTCCGCTGGTTGGATCTTTGTAAGGTAGGAAACTGAGATGTATTGACCTCTTGGGGCTTTCGTAACGATTTCCTGAGATGATATAGATAGAGCGCTTGAAGTTCAACCTGATAATAGAGAGGATTATGAATGCTAAAATCTTTCTTTTTCAGTTAACCCATATAATACTTAAAGATCCTTTAATTCCATGCCTGGTTAATTAACTTACATTATTTGAGTACGTAAAATTATCATCATCTTAAATAAGTCACCAAGGGACTTTACACCATCTTTCCTTGGAAGTATTTTTGGTGGTAGATGATGTGCGCATTCTCACTGCAAGTTCCATGGCCTCCTTAAGAACCAGGGATACACAGAATTGAAACAATATTAGGAATTACTATTTCACATTTCACGTTCAAGCCATAAGAATTCACATTTCTAATTTTTATTTTTAACTTTACTAATTAAAATGAGTTGTGAATTTATGAAGAAGCAAAATAAGTCAATGATCTAAACATTGCCCCCATGTTGTTCAACCAGAACTTGACTCAATTAGTGATAAATGTACTAAAATCTTTTAAAAATAGAAGGATAGAATCATGTCCAAAACATAAATTAAACTGTGTGGTGATGTCAGATTTGAAAGTTATTTCATATTTCTTTAATTTCATATTTGTAACTTAATTATGTGATGCTAAATACAACCATGCAATTATATGTATGTATTTTTTCATTCCACATACCTTTACCTCAATTAATTTTTACCGGTCTCAAATATCTCTGTAAATTTGGATACATAATTTTATTTTAACACATTTCAGTTGTTTAAATTAATTGCTTTGCCCCCAATTGCCCCATTAGAAGAAAGCCTGCTGCCTATCTGTTGATTAATTAAAGGTGAGAGGCAATGCAAAGGCAAGGAGAAGGAGACTAGAGAATTTAACCACACTTCCTTTCCTGTCACACTGCTTCACTGATGAAGACTGGTGTTGCAGGGTCAAATGAGCCCCTTTCCACTGAATACTGATGCTTTTGTCAACAGGATCCTTCCAAGTCCCAGATGGGGTCCAGCCCACATTTCCCAAACTTACCTTTGTCAGATGACAGAGTCCAGAGAAAATTCTATCAGACAAGTGTTGTCCTGACTGGGGTTTCCCCATTAGGCCCTTGCACCAAACCCAAGTCTCTGGCCTAGCCTACCATGTTCTATTAGGTGCTTATTTCTGAAGTCTTCTTTCCTTGATATGCCCCCAAGGGCTTCCCCAGAGCACCATCGCAGGTAAATCTATCTTTGAATATTAAGAAATTGTCCTTAAAAAGGCCCCTGAGACGCAATGTAAATTAATCCGGTTTTCTAAAGTATAGGAGGGCATAGTCACTTCCTTCCAAAGCACATAATGTGAAAAGGGGGTGATAAAAGAGTTACTTTGAAATGGAGTGACTTGGAAACACTAATTTAGTCGGGTGCTCAAGATCAACATCAACAGGAATGTCATGTTGACGGTATCTGCCCTTGATATCATATGATGAAAACTGGGCTTTAGTTCTGTGGTCTTCCTCCCCCAAACCCATAATCTCAGTCTAATTATGATAGAGAAAAACATCAGGCAAATGCCAATTGAAGGGCATTCTACAAAATGCCTGACCAGCACTATTCAAATCTTTGAAGGTCATCAAAAACAAGGACATTCTGAGAAGGTGTCATATCCAAGAGGGGTCTAAGGAGACTTGATGACTAAATAGAGTGCAGTGTCCTGAATGGAATCCTGGAACAATAAAAGGGCAGTAGGTAAAAACTAAGGAAATCTGAATTAAGTATGAAATTTGTTTAATTCTAATGTTTCAATATTGTTTGATTAATTGTTCCAAAACTATCAAGCTAATAATAGTGGCAATTGGGTATGGGTATAAAGGTCTTGCTATCTTTATAACTTTTCTGTAAGTTTAAAGCTGTTGTAAAATTTAAAACAAAGTTTATACAAAAAAGTAGAAGGCAAGAGTCATGCAGGAGATGCTATTGCATCTCAAACCTTTTCTTCTCTATAACTAACAGGGTCCTCATGGGGTCCTTCTCAAGACAGGCAGTCACCTTCTCCCAATCAACAAATGAACAAATAGACGTTTGCACTCTGCTATGTTTGCACATGGGACATGGTATAAATATGTGGTGAAAGGAGCCAGTTTGGACTTACTCTCATGTACACACACTACATGAAAATTCAAATGTCTGTTGGTTATAAATAATGTCTATTGGACATCAACAATTACCTGAGTGTCCAGAATATTCACAGATTTCAAAGAATTATTCAGTAGCACAGGCCTCATCTGTTCTGACTTCACTCTTGCCTTAAGTATGCATCCCACTGGTTTTGCTGTCATTTTGCCCTATATATTCCCATCAACAAGTTTAGTCTGGTTAGTTCTAAACTAAAAACTTCATGGATTAAGGACATTATCTTCCTGACTATGAATCTTGTTTAGAAATTACCGCTCACAATTATGTACTCCATAAATGCAATTTAAATAAATGCCAGAATATTCATATCTTGATGTTTGCATTCAGAAAACTAGGTATTGTGATTCACTTATAACTATTCTGACAGTTAAAACCTATTGCTTATGTTTTTATCTCCCCTTTTCTAATTGATCATGTATTTAATTCAGTTAAAGTTATAGCATAACTATAATGTTGGAGAAGAAATACTCTATCCTTATTAAAATGTTTTGCACTCAGATTTGGCATCAATTAGTTGATTTACTGGGATAGTCAATTGAGTATATTTCTCAATTTGCTTGTATGAAAAATCAGGTTTTAATAACTGCATTGTATTCCTTCTCTGTTGTATTAAATGAGATAAAGTAGATGAAAGTAGCTATCTTTGTGATTTAAAATATTCAGTACTCAGCAGTATTAGTTGGATAGTTGGGGAATTAGTGACTCAGGCTGCCCATGAGTTCCCAACACATTATCAATTATATTTGGTAAACATGCATGCTAATTGAGCTCTTGACCAAGAAAACCCTTATAATAAATGTCTCCTTTGAAAATGTATTCTGAATACTGATGCCTCTTCTGGATGTCTTACTCGAATAAAATATAAAGTATAAAACTAATAAATGTGATGTTTTTTTCTGCCAGTATGAATTCATGCCAGTCCTAAGGGAAATATATTCAAAATGACACATGGTGACAGATTACAATAGAGTCTGAAGGAGGCACAAAGTTCTGCAATGTCCAAACTTTGGCAGGTCTTTTGGTTTTACTGCCAGTTCCTTGCCAAAATCCTATTTGATAGATGAGAACAATTTGTTTTTTGGACATTCATGAATGATGCACTGCAGACATTGAATTATACACACAGAGGTGAAATTCACTTTCATATTTAATTTTGGTAGATGAATATGCAAGTGGAATTAAATGTCCCAGATGTCTTGCCAGTTTCAACTACAATAAATCTAAATGTTCAGACTAGCTCAACTAAATCACAGTATCTTGTACACAGAAGGCACTATATACATATGTCTTGTTGATACTGATGAAATTCACAGTTTCTTTGAAAACAGGCATATAGAATATCTTATGCATTACAAATAATTTTACTCTGAGGGATAGAGTGTATTTCCCCCACCCTGCACAAACTTATCTGATGTGTAAATTTTGAGGTGTTTCTGGGATATTAGGCATTTGCAAGTAGAGGTTGAAATCTCTGGGAAGATTATGAATGACATAAATATCAGAGATTTGGAACATAGGACAATGGAAGGCATGATCACTTCTCCCATGAGGTCCATGAAGTAAGGTAATGCAGAATTAGGTGGAGCAACAAAGCCGTAAAGGTAGAGAAACACATATACAAAGGTACAAGATATAAGGTGTAAGTGCTCCAAAGAGGTCTTTACAAAGCTCTACCACATTCTTCTAAGACAAAGAGATTTTGAGGTGATTTTTCAAAAAGGGATGTTTCCCAGCTGGAGAAGTGACAGATCATTCTAAGTAGAGGAGACACATAGTGAAGCAGATTTGTGAAAGATCATGACTTTCTCCTAAATCTCATTGTGACTTATATAGAAAAGTGTCCATGTAACTAATGTAGGTGTCAAATACAGGAAAAGTGTGTGCATGGAACATTATTTTGTGCCCAGAGACCAAAATGCCATGCACATCTTACTTTGAAGTTTGACTTTTATCCAGTCTGCAATGGAGATTCTTCAAAGAATTTTAATAAAAATAAGACTGGATTTGTGTTCCAGAAACATCACTCTAGTAATACTATTGTGGACCAACCTGAAAAGGTAGGAAAGAGAGAATCCGGGAAGAGTTAGGAAGCTATTGCAACTCTTGAAGTGGAAACCACAAGATATTGATCTAACCTAGTAACAATAAAACTTGGCTCAAGGAAATGATTTAAGACACATTTGAGAAGTAAAAATGACAGGAGTTCCTGAACTATTAAAAGTGGGAGATAAAGGAAAAGAAGAAAATTAAAAGGAGATATATTGATCATTTATAGGCACTTTCAATGACTTTCTATGGAACTGATTTTTTTTTTATTAAATTCAGTTTTATTGAAATACATTCACATACCATACAATGATCCATGGTATACAATCCACTGTCCACAGTATGAAAACATAGTTATGCGTTCATCACCACAATCTATCTCTGAACATTTTCCTTACATCAGAAAGAACCAGAACAAGAATAGAAAATAAAAGTGAAAAAAGAACACCCAAATCATCCCCCCATCCCACCCCTTTTGTCCTTTAGTTTTTATCCCCGTTCCTCCACTCATCCATACACTAGATAAAGGGGGTGTGATCCACAAGGTCTTCACAATCACACTGTCACCCCTTGTAATCTACATTATTATATAATTGTCTTCAGGAGTCCAGACTGCTGGGTTGGAGTTTGGTAGTTTCAGGTATTTACTTCTAGCTATTCCAATAGATTAAAACCTAAGACGTGTTATCTATATAGTGCATAAGAATGTCCACCAGAGTGACCTCTCCACTCCATTTGAAATCTCTCAGCCACTGAAACTATTTCATCTCATTTTGCAACCCCCTTTTGGTCAAGAAGATACTCTCAGTCCCACGATGCCGGGTCCACATTCATCCCCGGGAGTCATACTCTGCGTTGCCAGGGAGATTTACAACCCTGGGAGTCGGGTCCCACGTAGGGGGGAGGGCAGCGAGTTCACCTGTCGAGATGGCTCAGTTAGAGAGAGAGAGGGCCACATCTGAGCAACAAAGAGGTACTCAGAGGAAGACTCTTAGGCACAATTACATGCAAGTTTAGACTCTTATGGAACTGATTTTGATATTTGAAACTTAGGTCTCTACATAGTACCACTCATTGCAAGAGAGAAAACATATAGGATAATTGGAGATTTAATGAAGAAAGGAAAAGTTAAGTTTCTTAAATGTGATCATTGGTGTACCAGTGGAATATCTGGGAATTTCCCAATACATATTGCACATAAACAATTAAAAGACTTTAAGAGAAAAAAAAACCCACTTTGATCTGAATAAAAGAGCAAGTTGAAAGCATAGCATTTGTAAAATGCTGTCCATGGAGCAAAGCATGTAGAAATAAGGAGAGAAGTATCTGTAAGAGCAGTTTTGAAGTTCTTACAGCAAGATGTTATACAAGATTATCTGAGTCTATAACCTTCTAGATGGAGTTACAAAATGAAATAGAAAAATGTAAAAGATGAGCTAGAGAAGTTATCTTTTAATAAACTTAGGTTTCATACTCTCCTAGGACCTTTAATTTTTTTTTTTTTTCCTTCTTAGATCTGAGCCTGATAGTGAAGCTTAGAGCCTTTGGAGGGTTTAAAGGATGATTAACTCAGATAAAGGAAAGCCTTTTCCCCCTCTTCCCTCCAGCAAAACCAGAATTTAGCAAAATACAGCTTAAATGACATTCTATAGCCTTTCATTTTATAAGAGCTTTTAAGTAGAGATAAGTCCAGGATTCTCAATGAGGGGATTTAAATAACTTGTGAGTATTTCGTATTTTTCTAGCCAGAGAATAGTATGTGTTCTTCAAAGAATAATTTAAAATAAAATTTGACATAACTTGAGGCAATTTGCTGAGGCAATGCATGAATACAAAAAAAAAAAAAAAAAAGAAAGAAAAGAAAACCCGGACCTGTACACATTTTTTAAATCTCAAGTTGAGGATTGCAAATGGTATAATGAAACACAAATTTGGCATTTAAAGGGCTCCAAGATTCCTCATATATAAGTAAATCTTCCATTAATTTAGGAGAATAATAAAGTCCTGTCGATATTTTCGTACCACAAATACACGCACAGTAGATAAATGGACATTTTATATATGTTTTCATCTACATATGTTTATATGTATATGCATGTATCACTTAGGCTATATCGATGAAACAATTATCTAGAAAAAAATTTAAAATTTGGAAAACCAAATAAATTTTGGTGCTAATACTTTATACTTTTTAATGTAAAGGCTGAATTTTCAACCTTTATTAAATTCTGAAAATTCTGGAAATTCTGCAGCATACGTAGATAAGAATTGTCCCAAAAAATATTTACTTAAAAGCAAAAGTTATTCCCATTTTGCGGCAATGGCACAAAATCTCACATGGGATCCTCTTTTGGAAATACTTTCAGAGGCAATTTACTGGTGAATTAAGAGAATCAATCTCAATTACTTTAAATTCATACCTCATTTTAAACTCCAAATGGACTTTCTTGATGTGATTGCTCACCTTATTTATCAGATTTACATTCGGAAGGCATTGGGTTATTTAAAACAATTAAATTCTCCTCCTAAATAAATAAAATGGTGCTTCAACAAAAAATACTGAAAAGCACACTTTAAAATATCTGAAGACATTTCTAGGAGTTATAAAAATATATCTTTATAGTGTTTTTAAAATTCATAAACATTGTCTTCAATTGTTCAAAAAAATCTGGATTATTGTAGCTAAGTCCTAAGTGTACTATTGTATTGTTATAATTAGCAATATTTAAATACATCAGGTCATTGCTCAGATGTAAAGTTGCCAATTTAATATTGAAAATATCCTGGCCATCCTCATTGAATTCTACATTTTGCTATCTTAATGGTGGGATTTAGAGAATTATTTGCACTCAGCGTAAACCTATTTTTAAAACACCATAATATAGGATATAGAAAAAGTGGTGCTTTCTCTAACACATGTTTCAAGTCAATAATTTGAGTCAAAGATTTTATGCCAACACATCCCCAAATATCATATATAAATATCCAAAGAAATAGAAAGAAATATATGTAAGAGCACTGGGAAGCAGAGAAGTGTCATCAGTAAGTCAGAATAATTTCTGCAAGATATGATGGGATGCAACTGGACTGATGTCAAAGCCACTGGACCTGCAACAGTTAATGAGATTAACACCCCTGGGAGGCAAAATGGAAGCAGAACACAGACATATCACTAAATAACTTTGCATCCAAAGCTTGTGTGAATGAAAGCTGGGCATCGAAGTGTTAGCAGGGAAGAAATTAAAGGACTTACAATTGCATCTGTGTTACATACGTACCCATAGTACTAGTCCAATGTCTGAGCAACTCAAGAAATCAGACATTTAGTTAAGAAAATATAAATTAGCACAGTTGGTTCAAAAAGACCTCAAAAGTCTGAATAGTAGAGCCATTGAGAAATGAAGGTCAAAGAGCGATGTCTTCAAACGCACTCAATCAGACAGTCCTACCACTGCTCATGAAGGAGTAATGGGGGCTGATTTAACTCTGCCATTTTAGACAACTGGAAAACTGGACCCTAAAGTGCATGCTTTAAGATACATATACATAGTGTGTTACAAAGTTAGAAGTACACATGAAGTACACCTGCTGCATTTTGAAGCATGATTGTCTCCAGGAAAACAACAGCAACAACAGCAAAACACTTGCTAATTGGTGGAAGTGAAATCTAAACTAAGCTCTTTTCTGCTGAAACACAATTTCCACTCTAAAAATGGCTGACATACAAACTATTGTTGCTCAGGTTTGAGGATTTGGCATTCATGTTCTTAAAAGAATGAGCAAAGTAAGTCTGTTACTTTAAGAAAACTGACCTAAGGTATTTGTTTCTAGTGACAAAATCGAACCTTTCAAAGAAAAAATAACATTTTGGAAGAGTTTCCGCCACTGTAAACTTGAGAACTTCCCAATGCTTAAAGATTTTCCTGATGTAGGTACAGTGATGAAATATCTAATAGATTGTTTCATGTATAAGGAAATGAATCAAAATCTGGAAGATCTTCGTGATTTAGTGAACCAAATAATTTCAAAAAGAGCAACGTATGATGTTCCAAAATCAGGAAAAAGTTCCATTCAAAGTTCACACTAGACCAATAGAGTGTAATGAAACCGATTAATAATGATTGATGTGGTTTGATTCTCTATTGCACCTAATCCTTAAGAAATTATACTTGCTAAGTTTTGGTATAACATTAAAGGAGAATATCCAAAATTATCTGTAAAGCCTACTGAAAGAAGCCTCATTTTCCCAACTACATACCTGAGGCTGGATTTTATCATATGCTCTAATCAAAACACACAAACACCTGCAAAAGTCCAGCTGTCTTTTATTAAGCCAGATTTTATTGAGATTTACAGAACTGTAAAACAATGGCACTCTTCTCAATAATTGTTTGTGTTTTGTTTTTGTTTTTGGTTTGGAAATTATGTTCACAAGAACATGCTATTATGTTAACATATACTTGTTTACTATCGTTATTTTTAAATGTATTAGTAAATATATTTTTTGAGTTATCAGTTTTAAGGTGTGATACCACATAAACAAAAGCTTTTGGGGGTTCTCAATTTTTTTTTTTTTTTAGAATGTAAAGGGGACCTGAGTCCAAGAAGTTTGTGATGAATTATCCTAGAAGGTTTCAGAGCCACACTCCCCTGCCTACAGAGGTTGTTGAAGATCACAGTAATGCAACTCCTGAGCCTCTGTGGAACTCCACACTGGAAAAAGAACTGAAAGTCTGGTTCATTGCCGTGGGGGTTGACAGACTGCAGTTGGCTTTGAATGTACATATCCAATCTCAAGAGTTAATAGAAGAGCCCAGCAGGTTGAATAACTCCCTTTTTTTTTTCTTCTTTTGGAGAAAAATGGATTGAAGACACAAATGGCCTTCCACAACTGTCCCAGGCAATACCTTATGATGAGCCTATTAGATATCTCACTTCCTATCTGACCCAGATGTGTGGGACCTTATTGTATCACACATTCCCAGACAAGCTGCGGAAACAAGTAATCAGATGGAGCTGGTCAAATGGAGCTGGTTTAAAGAGTCCCCTAGGATAAGGAAATAAATTGATAAAAAATAAATGGCACTGGAGGCTCATTTCTTACCTTAGTAGAGCTTAGTAGAGACTTGGCTCAACCAGGTCTGAGTAAGATCAATGAAAGAAAAGGCTGACCCAGCCATTGGGTTCTGGAGGCTCTGCTGTGTAACAAGTCTCCTTCTGGCCCATCCTTATGCTCTATAAGCACGGAGAGCAGGAGAGGGCAGGACCCCTCCATGTGTGCATGTTGGCCCATAGTGCCTGCACTTTTCATTTCTTAGCCTAAGCTCTGGGATAATGAGAGTTTGGGGAACTACACACACTCCACTTCTATTTTGATTGTAAGCTTATCCTCAATAAACTCTGCATGTCATTTATGCTGCATGGCACTTGTGGTATATGTCCATGACCACTTTGCATGCTGGGGTAGAAGGTAGTAAGTTACTGCAGGCAAGAGTTTCCACTGTGACAACTAGTAAATGAAGGAAGTTACAAAATAAAATCTTTCAAAGCATCAGAGAGCTATGGAACCATGAAGACTAGCTGAAAACAATTTCCAGGGAAGAAAAACTATTTCAGTTTGAACTGATGATGGCCTGCTCTCTCCTTTTCCCCATCCATGGCCTCAGCATTTGCCTATTCTGGGCATGAGCTCAGGATCAATCTTGCTCCTGGCAGAGGGCCTGTGCCGAGAGAAAGAGATATCAGCAATTCTTTAAGAGGCCTTGTGGGGCTGGTCACAGGTGTCTCAACCTCCACACCGCTGACATTTTGGGTCAGATGACTATTTACTGTGGGGTTGGGGATGTGGTCCTGTGATTTGTAGAATGTTTATCAGCACCCCCTGGTCTCTCATCCTCCCAGCTATGAAATGTTTGCATACATTATGAAATGTCCCCTGGGGACAATGTCACCCTAGTTGAGAATGGCTCAATAAGAATCACATGGCCAGTTAGCCCCAAGGAAAACTTTCTGAGTTCTGGGACTACACAGAAGGCTCGGGACTTGAGACAGAAGCTTCAAACAGGAAGAGAGAAATCTCATGTAGACATGGGGAACTGAGAAAGAAAAGACCCACCAGACAGAGGAGACTGCCATAAACTACAGTCAATCCACCCCTCCCAAAGTTATTAAACCGTTTTATAGCTGCATAGGGAGAGAGATTTGAGAGTCTAAGTGAAAAACTCCAAAGGCAAGTATCGAATCTCCAAAAGTCTTTTAGTAATATACAGGTAGAGCCCTGCCAGTCTCCAAGTCCTAATTATCTCCGGACAAGGCCCTTGGTACAGGAGTGAGTCAAAAGGCAGATGACGATTACTAAAATTTAAACTTAGTAATGACTCATCTCAATACCTGAAATTAAGTGATCAGACCTCCACCCTATGGTTCATCTATGCACAGTATCTGAAACAGCCTACAAAATGACTAGTATGAAAAGAGGCAAGATCAAATGGCCAACTGAAAAAAAAAAAAAAAAAGAAACAATTGAAGCTAATACACAGATGACTCAAACTTAAAGTAGCAGGGCGAGGATTTAAAACATCATTATTATGTTCAGAACAATAGAGCAAAAGCATAGTCATGATAGATAAAAGGATGAAGAAATTTACCAGATAATTTGAATTTATATAAACGAATCAGAGAGTTGAGATTAATAATTGAATGGCTGGCTTTAATAGAAGATCAGACATTGCAAAACAGAATTTATGATCTCAAAGAGAAATAAATATAAAATAAGCAAACTGAAGCACAGTGAGAAAAAAGAACAACAGAAAAGATGAAAGTACACAGGGCACACTCAGAAGCCTTAATATGTGTATAAATGGAGACTCAGAAGGAAAGGAAAAAGAAAAAATGAAGCAAAGAAATAGTCAAAGAGATAATTGCTAATACTTTTCCAAAATAAAAGCATGGCATCATAGATCCAAGAAATTCAGTGAGCCCCAAAAAGGATAAAAGCAAAGAACACTACTATAGATGCATCAGAATAAAACTATCACAATTCAAAGACAATGCAAATATCTTAAATCAACAGGAGGAAAGAAAAGGCACATTATTTTCAGGGAAGCACAGCTAAATCTGACAAACGACTTTCCTACAGAGACATTTGAAGCCAGAATTCAATAAAGTGGCATATTTAAACAAAAGAACTCCCAACACATAATTCAAAAATAAAAGTGAAGTAAAGATTTTGTGTAGATGAATAAATCCTGTGAGAATTTGCTGGCAACACTCCTGCCCTAAAACAAACATTAAAGGGAGCTCTTCTCTAAATGAAGAGAAGGGAAATTAATGAAGATGGAAATGCAGACAGGAACCCTGGGAAAGGTAAATATGTGGGCAAATATATGTGATTATTGACTGTTAAATACAATAATTAATTACAGTATCTTACAAAGTTTCAAACATATGTTGGCTATCATCCATGCCAGCAACAGAATAAAAAAATAGGAAGAGTATAAATATATTTTAATTGCTTTAGCAATTTGGGGGGAAGTGGGCAAAGTAATTCATCAAGCTGTACATTTGAAATGTGAACTTTTCAGTATGTATTTATATACATTAGTAATGATTATGTGTTTAGAGAAAATACATTTATTAGACATTTATAGGTATATGCATACACACATACACACCCTTATATAAATATATGCATTGGAAAATCTGGGAAAATGCACATCATCATGTTACTGATGGTTATTTCTTAGTGTTGAGATCATTAGAAAATTTTCTTATGTTTTGATTTTTTAAAACATCTTTCAATAAAGAGAAATTATTTTTATCGTAGTATAAAATGAATAAGGAACAGTCTAAAAAGTGGAGGAAATCGGAGAAGGAAATAAGTAAAAGAAGAAAGAAAGGCAGGAAATTTGTGCTAGCATGGATTACTTTTTCTAAAGACCCATGTTTGAGAACTGACTTCCACTCTTGCTATTGCTGAAAAATTATTGACCCCTAATTTAGTTGCCTTATCCATAAAATGGTGATCATAACAATTCATAACTCACCAAGGTGGGAAGATCAAATGAGGTAATGTTTGTAGAACTGTTCCATAAATAGAAAATGGACACAGGTTGAAAATAGTTGCATATACAGGCAAACTGCCCCCAGAAAACTATCATAATATACTGGAAATCCTTGAGACCCGTATGATCTAACAAATATGATGTTCTTCATTAACACTCGCTGTTCATCTTCTCTGGGAGGGCAGACTGCAGGAACTCATCTCAGAGCTCAGGATAGATTTGTTTCCCTTGATAAAACAAAGGCAATGGATGTAGATTTTAAATAAGAAAGTTTAGTGACAAAAAAATTGAAGTTTTTTGGAAAGAAATGATCTCAGTAGGAGTGCTATCAATTTAAATATAGCTTTGGAGGTTAGCAACAATGTAAGCAAAGTTCTCTAGGACCTGAAAACCTCCATCATTTGGGATTCTACTTGGTGGCCTTTGAGAAAAAGTCAGCTTAAACTGGCTTAATGAAATATTGGTTAGCTATTCCTTCCAGAATATAAAGCATAGGGTGCATGTCTGATGCAATGTAGAGTGTCCATTTACATCGACAAAAGTGAGATGCAGGATCTTTGGGGATCAAAAGCTTTTTTTTATTTCTTTCAATTGAAACTATACTTTAAAGCTTGTTCTGGAAGTTTCCCAGATACCAATTTCCTTTTTGATAGTCTCAATCTATAATGAAAGATCTTCATTGATGAAAACCTTGGTGGTGAAGAGGTAGATTTGATAAGGTGAATTCTTAAATAGACTATATGCCTAAAGAATTGGAGATACTTTTTAAAATCAAACTGAATGAGCAATTAGACTAGATTGCTTTGTGAGGGGTTTAGTACTGTGTTTAACCGAGACGCTGGGAAAAATAATACTGAATTATATATCTCAAATCTGCAATGCAGACTTAGGAATTAAACCACCATTTATGGAGCCAAAGTTGTAATCAGCTGAAAAGATGTTTCTTTGTTTCTGAACTATAATAAAAGGCAGACAAATTGGTTTTTCTTTTATTTTAATCAATTCTGGTAAACGACTAACAATATTATTGTTCTGAAAGCATAGTTCTATTGAAAGAAGCACCAGATTGCCTCCAAATTATATTTTTCCCCAATGCTTAATTTGTCACTACTTTATTCATTTGGCGTTTCTATCCCATATTGGGAGACTATGGGAGTAGTTCAGGATTGCTGTAAGTATTATCCCAGAAAACATAAAAGATATCTCTGTCACTGCAGTGGTCTTTCTGTTAGTTTTAGACTTGGCACACACTCAGAGTCTCTGGGAGCTAGAATTACTCCTCACCTGTTTTCTTATTTTATTCATTAAACCTGACGCATATGTTTGTCTATGTGTATCCCTGTTTTAGAACTTTCTGTGAACCATCTGGTAGCTGGAAATAATAGTGTAGATTTACTCCATTAGTTCTTAGGGGCTTGTTCAAATTCTGCATAAAGGATCAGTTATTTTGAGATGTGATACAAGACAAGGTAAAAATCATGGGCTCTAGTGTCAGAATAAATACTGTTTTTAACCTCATTTTTGCTATATGCTCTTATTTTCATGTATCTAAATATGCTGAGTCTTACATTCCTTATCTCCAGTATGAGATTACCGACCCAGGTGTCTCAAGGCTGATGTGAGATTCACTTGGCAAATAATTGGTGATCAATATATTGTTAATGATTTGGGACATGTTTAAATTACCTCTAAAAAAATCTTTCTTGTTTGTTCATCCCGTTTTTCCGACTAGTCAATAGAGATTATTTTGTGTAACCATTCAACAATTCAGTAATGCTTAAAAATATGCAAAAAACACTGAGTATTTGCAATGAAGAATGTAAATGTAAGCTATTAACATTATTAGAACAATAATTTATTTAAAATATATTAAGCAATTTTCCTCTGTAGAATTCTGGATATAAGGTAATAAAGTGAAAATTACGTGCATGTTTTTTTCCACAAAAAAAGAAAGTAAGGCAAGGATGAAAGAACTTATTCAATTTGGGATAAGACTACCAAGGTTTTGAATTCTGCTTCTACTGGATATATATTTTTGTGTAACGGGAAAATTGCTTAATCTTTTAAACCTGGCTTAAGATATTTTGACCTTCTGTGAAATGAAACTACTGTAACCACCCCTCAACATTCTTGTAAGGATTAAAATAAAGTTTAAGAAAGCGTCCAATACAATAATTTGATTCTTAGCAGGTAGAAAATAAATATTATTTTCCACTCTTCAATATGGCAGAAATAAGACAAATTGGTATATCCCCTATCTATATATAATTTTCATGCCTGAGGCTTTATGTCCTTATTTTGATTAATATTTATGGAATGACTGTAGAAGAGTAAAATAAATCTTATACCTATAGCATTTATCAGACCAATGAAGCCCAACGTATTTGATAATGAAGGTATACAGATCACATCAGGCAACGATTCCCCCCCTAATTTTAAAACACATGTCAAATAGTAAAATATTGTATAGCACACAGCTAAAGATTTAAAAATTCAAAACAATAATATATAAATTCAATTGATTATGACACACTCACAACCAAACTCTTAACTCGTCTATTAAAGCATTTGTGACTATTATCAATTACTTATTTGTTGTCAGTATTTGAGTACTTGCTGCTCAAGTACATTTACTACTCTGTTTACAACCTCATAGAGTGTAAAAACAACTTTCCCATGTTTGAGTGAGGGTGCTCTTTCTTAGAGGTATTTTAATGTTGCCTTTTACTCACCAAAGAGAATGTGCCATTATAGGTTACACAGCATGCTGTATTCATTTGAAGATCCTAACGTCATGCTATTTATATCCCATTGTTGCAAAACTAAGTTTTACATATTGATGAAAATTCAGTGGAATATTTGAGGAGTATTCACACCACTCCATGTGCTACAAGTGAAAACCACAAAGGAAGGAAATAAATGAAGCTTCTGTTCTATGTTACAGTATATATTATTTATTTATAATGTGATAATAGTATTAATGCTAACATTATATGCATTAATAAATAAATGCATTAATACATATTTGATAAGTAATTATTATGTGTGCTTTGTTTCGTATATAGTGAAGATCCAACAGGTATGAGTCTTTCCATCAGGGAAAAGCAAGTTAATGAAAGAGACAGCTAGTACACAAACAAATACACAAAATATCAATGTAAGTTACACAGTAAGCTCTATGAAGAAGAATGGAATGTTTTGAGAGAACAACCAGAGAACGTAGTTGAGATTTGTGGGCTTAGGACAGTGGCACTCAGGACAACCAGGATCACAGGGATGCTTTGAGGACACCCAGGAGAGGGGCTGAAGTAGAGGATATTGCAAACTGAACAGTCCTGAGCAACCCCAGGAAAGTCAGAGTGAGCAGACAGTGGGAAGCGTGACAATGGATGGTGAGATTGGAGCATATGTGCATGTAGATCATGCAAGTTGTGTTCAGGAGTTAACATTGAAGCTTTTAAGCAGATAAGTGAACTTCTTTAATTTAAAATTTATGAATAACAAATTTATTCTTCACATCATAGGGTAAATGCATTTCATCCAACTTTATATAATAAATGTTTTTCACTGATTATCTTTATAAAACAAGACATTTTCCTAAGGAAGGAAAACTACCAAGGGATTGAATAAACAGTTCTTTTAAGGGTAGGGTTAATATGGTGACAAGATCTATTTGGGGTCATGTGTTTTAATGCAGCCTTGTCTCATTGCATTTAGTTTTTTTCTTCTCCATAATATTCAAACTTTTGAAGTCTGAGTCCTCACTTTCTGACTTTTTAATATCAACCAAGCTAAATATTTACATAGATATTCCATAACACTGAATTTGCAATACTTAAAGAATTGCTTTGTTCTTAATCTCACAACATCTACCAATGTCTACTTGCAAATATTCACTTCAGGAAAGTGCCCCAACCTGGCCAAAATTTCCTCCCCCACCAAAATAAAGGAATTAATGTCTCCTTTGAAATCATATTATAATAGCCTATTTAAAATTCATAACTAAATTATACATATTAAACTTACTCAAAATGAAGGATAACAATTTAACATGCTTTGCCAGGAGCTTATTACACCAGAAATATAAATGTGTCAAATATTTATTGCACCATAAATAAAACACACCTTGCTTAATTCAAATTGTATTAGCAAACCAAATTCATAATTAGAATAGTGTGTAAAAATATCTATATTGTTTTGTCCTCTTCACATCAAAAAACACATAAAAACATAGTTTGCAAAATACGGTGGAAAAAAATACAGTCACGTTTGCAGAATAATCTAGAAGGAGAGAAGAGTTTTTAAACAATGCAAACATTTTTAGAATCCTGTGTATCTCTATGTTCAACTCAATTGCTTTCCTGAGAAGAAGAGATCAGCTCTCACTTTTCCAATTTCCTTACACAAGGATGAGTTACTATCTGAACCAAAAATTAATTTACACCTCAAGAAATGTAAGTGAAGAAAGAGTTACCCATCTGCAGGTAAGAAATTGCTTTAAAATAGAATAAAAGTGTTAGCTTTCCTTAAAATTGAATTTACACCTTGCTTCAGTGGGGTGGAGGATAGGTAATGAGTTCACTCTATTATGTGATTTATCGCGTCTCTACAATTTTTCTTTACTTTCCCCAAAGAGTCCATCTCCTATTTTTATGGAAGTATAGACAGACACCCATAGGCAGAGTTAAGTGCAGCACACAATACGCTATTCAGGGGGCCAAAAGGTAATTCAGTCACTTTATCTGCTTTATATTGGACTGTTTCTCAGCTGATTCCCAATAAGAGAAGCAATTAGAGAACACTCTTTAAGTACCACTTTACAGGTGCTACCAAAAGGTCACAGTTTATTGTTGTTGTAATCTGCTGCTGAGTTTGAACTGCCGTGTTGGACCCAAAATATTCAACTTCCTCTTTGCAGTAATTACTAGCTTTCCTTGAGGTTTTGAGCTGGCCCTTAATCATGTGCTGGATTAGAGTTAAATATGTTAATCTAACTCAGTAGTTTGTATGCAGGTCACCAGCTGTGTAGCATAGAATATAGTGGACAGGTCCAAAAAGAGTATTTATTATGGGGTATTGGGTTCATTAGGGTGCTGAGCAGAGCAGGTAAGGACTCACCAGAGAAGTCATCGGGGGATAACTAGAATACTTAGGCTCATCAACCTATTTCGTCTACAAACCAGGCAGTATCCCGTGCACCTGGAAGCTTGTGGTGTGAGTATTCATTTCATTCTTTTCCTTGTCAAGTTCTAAGATTATAATCAGTTTGGCATTTCTGATGGTACATTACTCATTCAATCAAGTATACTGGCACCTGTTATGTGTTCTGGGAACTTACTAAGATGCTGGGGAAATAGTGACAACGATTTAAAAATAAAATTTAAAACAAAATCAGTTTAGAGTTTAGAGCAACAGAACAGACAAAAATGGGGATAAAAATAGTCTGTAGACTTTTTGTAATGCCATATTAGGGCTTTGAAAGCAAAGAAGGAAAGAAGGAAGGAAGAAGGAATGAAGCAAGCAAGAAAGGAAGGCAGGCAAATAAAAGAAATAATGGCAGCTATAATTATTCTCATCATTTCATAAATGAAAGGACATTTTAACAATCAACAAAAAATTTGAGAAGGACCGAGATGAGAATGAATGATAGTGTGACACTATCATTGACACTCCTAATGTGATTTTATGGAAAACTCCCAAAGTTGCCTTTATTTTTTTTAACTCAGTTTTATTGAGATATGTTTGCATACCCTACAATCATCCACAGTGTACAATCAATTGTTCACAATGCCATTAATAGTTGTGCATTCCTCACCAAAGTCAATTTTTGAACATTTTCATTACTCCAAAAAAAAGAATAAAAATGCAAGTAAAGAAGAACACCCAAAACAGCCCATCCCCCATGCCCCCTATTATTCATTTACTTTTTCTTCTCATTTTTCTACTCATCTGTCCATACACTGGATAAAGGGAGTGTGAGTCACAAGGTTTTCACAATTGCACAGTCATACCATGTAAGCTACGTAGTTATACAATCATCTTCAAATATCAAGAATTGCCTTTCTTTTCAATTACTCTCCAAAGAATAAAAACTTCGATGTAGATTCTTACCACTGTATAGACCAATATTTTGGAAATTCTGCACAAGAGGGAGAGTCAGAAAATAATGCAAAACAATATACTTGAGATGGTTGTTTGGGATTACCCTAGCCAGACAATGAGACCATCTAGAAAGGTGAGAGAAGATTTTCAGCAGAAAGTGATGGAAGCTTTGAACTTGAAGTTCGATTAAGTCAATTGGAAATAAAAGGGGTAGGGTGTAGCCTCTGGGCAGGGTATAAAAGCAATGTGTACGCAAACAGGCAGAAGCAGACATGGCACATTGGGGAAATGTAAGTAATTCTATATAGGTGGGGTAGAGGTTGTATGTCTGGGGCAATTGGAGGGAATAGAGAGGTAATGTTGAAATGGATAAGACTGGAAACTCATACTGCTAAAAGCCAAGTATAATAGGGAGTTTTTGCAACAAAATCAGTGAAGGGTTTTAAGTAAGGGGCAATTATATCAGAGGTTGTGTGATCAAGATGACAACATTATAAAAATGTGAGAGTTTGTCAGTCTGGAGTAGTCTCCCAGGATACATATTTAATAAACTGGCACGAAACATAGGAGATCGTGTAAACACACTATAGGATAATTCTCAGAAGCATGGAAAATGATGGCCCAGAAAAAATAATGTAGAAATGCCAGAATTGCCATGGAAAATGGTGAAAGATATGAAATAAGGCTGAGAGAAATGGACGTGTCAGAGTGAAGATAGTATGTAAGGCCAAATAACGTATCATTCACCAGGACATAAGGAAGATGCTGGAGAAAGGAATAGCCCTCCTCTGTTGGTCAGTGCTGATTATAATGTTGTTTAGAGCTGATAGCAATGGGAATGATAGGCTCCCCAATACAGGGCAGTAGTGACATCTGGACATCTGAAAATGGATACAATTGCCATGAGTGTAAAGTCAGAGGGGTTGCCAGGGACTTCTGACCCACAGAGTGATATGGAGATGATTAATAGAAAATAGAGTCATTTGAGACAAAGTAGATGGACAGTCAAAAGGATACTCCACAATCTGAACAAGCAAAATAAATTGAGGATAGAGGATTAGGACGATGAGGTGTCACCACTGGGGTGCAGTCTATACATTAAATTATATACTTTCTATGGTGTTGTGTCTCCGAAAGATAGACTGCATGGGTCTGGGAAGCAAGAATAGATGCGGGAGAAGCCCAGCTTACCAACACTTGCAGTAACTTGCTCAGGGTATTTTTTCTTCTCATCACCCCAATCATCATCCGCTTTGTGGGCAAAAGGGGCTCGTTCTCAAAAGGGAAATGCTTCCTCTAGGGATCACAGCAAGAATCTCATTGAAATACAAGCGATAGCTGCTCCCTGAGCTCTTCAGAACCTTCGTGTCAAGGGATCATCAGGCAAGAAGAGGAGTCATCTCGTTGGCCAGAGTCACTGAGCACAGCTACCTGGAGGGGGTAGGGCTGCTGTTAGTTGGGGCAGGGAGGGATGCATTTGACATAAAGGAATTCACTAGGTACTGATTGGGACTTCTTCCTTGCCTTATGTTGATAATAAACATTCAGCCACTCTGACCTGAGAAAGGATATGGCGACCAAAGACTCAGAACTTTCAAGGAGGAAGATCTGGGCCAACCAACAGGGAAGCAAACGAGACCAGTAGAAGTCGTAATTAGGGTGCAGGGTATCTAGTATTGATAATAGTATAAAGGAGATGATGAATTATCCATTGTGACCCAAACACCAGTGTAGCTTTAGTTTGTCCCACTAATTTTCCTCTTTTACACTCCAGAAAGAAAGGTTCACCAGCTCCAGAAAAGCTACTACCAGAAATTATTGAAAGAAGTGGACTGGGCAGCCCCAGGGATGGACTGACAGATGCTATAATGTGCTGCCCAAATCCCATTTTAGGAATGAAAAACTTATTATCTCCACTGCTAGCAGTACGGCAGGCAGTCAGCCCTCAGCTGTCGATCCCTTCAGAGAGTGACTCAGCGCTCACTCCAAACTGGGAGATTTCCGAGGTGCTCTCCTTCTTTGTAATTTCCCCACTGGGTTGGGTAAGGCTTTCTTCAACACTGCCTCAGCTCAATCTCTCCCTCTGCTTTCTCCCTTTCTCTTTCACAGATACTGATCCCAAGAGCCCTGCCTGCTAAACCTCCTGCACACCAATTTCCATCAAAGAATCTGCTTTCTGGAAAAACTAATGTGCAGCAGTATAAGGAAGTAAAAGAACAGAGTATAGTTGGCAGGGATCTATTCTATATAGGACTTTTAGGGAAGTATATAATCTGATTTGAGTTAATGCAAAATTTAAACATAAAATACATGCTTATGTTTAATATATATAAAATACTAAAGTACAGAAGTACTAGAGGAAAATTGAAGATTTTTAAAAATAGTTTTTATTATCTTCATTATCTTTGGATAAAAAGTCCTCAGTATTATATAGATTCCAAAAGCCGTAAAACATTGATAAAATTGACTGCATGAAGTGGAAATATTCATAGCAAAAGAACTCTGTAATTTGAGCAAAATGGAAATGAAAGTATGGGAAAAATGTTTTCCATATCACACCGAAATGCCTAATTTCAAAGTATATAGAGATGGTTCAGACCATTTTTAAAGATGGAATAGAAGCAATTAATGTAAGAAATCCTTGAGAGTTTTAACTGACAATCTTGTGGAAAAAGAGAGAAATGGAATGACTACGATGAGTTTATCACTCATGACTTTTGCCCCAATTAACAACTGAGAAAAGACAGATGTTTGTATATGTTTTTGGTGGGGATAAGAGGGAGATTATACTGGGAAGAATTTTGGGCATCTTCATTTTGAGTTACGCTAAGAGATAGTTAAGGGTCGATTTCTAGTAAACAATTCAATGTGCAGGTTTGGATCTCAAGAAAGAGATATGGCCTTGAGCGGTACAGGGCTATGGTAAAACTGTGGGTTTGGATCCTGGACACAAAGCCTGGCACCCACAATCCATAGGGCAAGTTACTTAACCATGCTGTGGCTCAGAATCCTCATGCTTAATGTGAAAATAATAAGGAATACTTCATATTGTTATGAAAGGTAAGTGATTTAATATATGTAAATCACTCAAAATTACATCTTTATATAGTAAGCATTAACTGTTATTGGTCTTAGTAATGTACATCCTTGAATTATCAGAATATACTATTTGATTACTGAAAGTACTGGTAAGAACAAGGTTGTATGAGAGGAGAAGAATCCTTAATGTGGAGATTAAGAAATTTATGGCACTCTCAAGAAAGACATAGAAAAATAACTCAGAAATTGGAAGTTTTTGACAAATGGAATCCAAAGAGCATGTTAAAAGGAAAAGCAAGTATTCTAGTACTTTGGTGCAAGTATGGAAAGTACTGAAATGCATTTATAGAATTTAGCAGTTGTATAGTTGGTATTATAACTACACATAATATTCATTATGAATTTGGGATGACTTTTGATAATAACACAGAGCAATGTATCTACAGGATAGTTAAATCTTTGTATCATGCTTTATATTTCAAACCATACTCAAACAATCACGCTCCTGATCCTCCAAACCGTGTATAAGGATTAGGGGGAAATGGTAACTTTTAAGTAGAGAAGGAATATTTCCTAACGATATTATTAAGGAATTATGTTAACCACTTTCCAATCTTGGAAGAAAACAATTCACCTCCAAAGACAAGTGGACTTTCCTCATAAATCCAATTGCAAGGTGTTAAGAAACATTCTGTGTCTGTCATTGGTAAAAACACAGTATTTAAGACCACAAATGAAGTTCCTATACTCATTTACAGGTAATAAGATCTAATGATCGTATTATATCAATATCATGAAAACTATATTGACTGCTGTAGTCTATCCAAAAGTCCATTTTAAGAAAAAAATACCATATCACAATTATAAGCAGAATTACATGACTATTCCCAGTATAAAAAGTAATTCTTGGGAAAAAGCTGTGTGAACTCTCATTTCTCATTTCTAAATTTTAAATGAGAACAAGATATTTCACTAAAAAATAAATGATATTCTAGACAGCATATCCTCAGTTAGTTTTGATATAGATACATTTAGTTTTGGTTAATTGTTGCCTTACATTTTATCTGTGTCGGCTCTGCTCTCTTTTAGTTGCATTTTTAACCCTTTAATTATTATTTTAATAGTGGAAATGGTAATTTATTTATTTTCAACATTTCCAATTTGTTTTAAAGGCATTTAAGGATAAAAAATCAGAAACCAGAAACCCTTCACAAGTATTTTTATATACTATAGTGTTTTCATCCTAAAATAGTTAAAAAATAGCCTGTAATTTGCATTTTTTACTTCATAATTTATTTTTCCTTTATTAGAGAAGTTGCAGGTTTATAGAGCAGTCATGTCTAAGATACAGGATTCCCATATATCACCCCATTATTAACACCTTGCATCAGTGTGGAACATTGTTAAATTGACAATAGCCCATTTATACAATTGTTCTACTAACTATAGTCCACGGTTTAACTTAGGGTTCACTATTTGTGTGGTGTAGTTCCATGGATTTTTAAAAATTTTTGTTCTGTTATTATATATATACAATTTAACATTGCCTCTTGTAGTTACATTCAGGTATATATTTCAGTGCTGTTAATTAGATTCACAATGTGGTGCTACCATCACCACCGTCCATTACCAAAACATTTCCATCATTCCAAATAGGAACCCTGTACATTTCAAGCCTTAACTTTCCATTTGCATTTTGATTTTCCCTTTACCCCTTTATTTTCAAAAGTGTATTCATTTTGGTTTTAATGAGTGGATGTTTATCAAAGAGATTGCCACTCTTTTCTGGAATGCAGCTAGAGTTTATTTCCCAGCCTGGCCTGCAGTTAGAGCTGGCCTGAAATTTAACCAATAGAATGCGAAGAATGGTGGTGTGTGCCTCCTCCTGGTTTGGTCTATAAAATTCTCCCATGCACAGTTGACCCCCCTTCCCGTACCTGATGCTGAAGGGCATAGTCAATGTCAAGGCACTTGCTCAAAATGGCAAGCAAAAAAAGATATAATATCATATATAACACATTATATTAAAAATTGCATTATTTTTAGCTGTCACACTTATTATATTTGTTTATTTGTCACAACTTTTATTATATTGGTATATTATGCTATGCTGCTCGATAATATGCTATGTTGTTCAAACCTTCAATATTTAATTTTGTTCAACCTTTTAGTTTCTCAAAGAGGTTGGATAAAAATCATGCTCTTTATTTTGGTTCTGTTAATTTCTGTTTCTTTCTGTTTGCTAACATCAGTCTTCATTTATAAATTTAAAAGTAACGATTGCTACATCTTTATGAGTGATTGTTCCTTTTATCAGTGGTTGTGGCAGATACCAAGGCTCTTTGAATTTCTGGTTAATCTCTCCTGCTAGACATATGAAAGTGGTGTATTCTGCTGACACTTTAAAGTTTGGTATGGTCACGTGACTTGCTTTAGCTAATGAAATGAGAAAAGGAACGACGTGTCACTTCCCGGTGGAAGCCCCATTGAAAAAGTCAGCCCATTTCTGGTATATTGCAGTCCGGCGGCCTTAGTAAACCAAAACACTGCTATTAGTGCTTTTCAACCTTTTATTTTATTCTGTTTTAACTAAATTACATTGACTTTCTTTTGATCTATGTAAAATTGATTTATATAACCCATAATTTTCTTTCTTTAGTAATTACTTATGTTATCTTCATGTTATACTGGCCACATGATTATATTATAATTGACAAGTTTAGTTTATTTACATTTATTGTCAGTGTTACATTTGAATTTATTTCCACCCTCTTATTTTAGACATTCTGCTAACATGGGATTTCTTTGCTACTTATTTTCTTCTTTTTGACCTTTAATTATTTTGATATATTTCATCTCATCCCTACTATATTGGAAGTGGTAGATTTTACTTCTGTCCTTTTATGAACAAGAAATTAAATTTTTAATTTTTACCATTAATATTCCAACACATTGTAAAATTATTAAGAATTCAAGCCCTTTCTGTAACAAACAACAATAAAATCAAACATGCTTTAACAATGGGCCAAGAAATTGAACAAAGAAAGGAAAATCAAGATGCTTTTATTAATTAGAATTTTAATTTAACACTAAAACCATTATCCATCTTTCATATATAATTATTTATATTTACCAGCCATTTTATTGCATTTCTGTGCTCACTGGAAAGAAGGTATTCTCTCTCTGCTCATTCTTCCTCATTTCTTTTTTTAAGAGAAAGGGTCTAGAAGGTGAAAATATCTTTATTTTGTCTTCATTTCTTTAATGATAGTTTAGCAAAGTATAGAATTTTAGTTTGACAGGTCTTTAAATGTAACATCGTTTTATGCTGTTGGCATTTTTTCTTTCCCTGCTGATGAGAAGTTTAGTGCCATTCTAATAATTTGCTTTGGAATGAAGTCTGATCTTTTAGTTTTTAATACCTTGTTCTATTTCTATATGTTATCCAGTTCAGATGTATATAAGTTAGATTTATTATTATTATTTTCTTTTCTTATCAAGCTAATACTCTTATGAAGTCTAAATCTGAGGATTATAAAGCTTATAAGAAAAAGAAATGTAACAATTTCTGCTAAATCTCTTCCTAATGTCTTGATTTCTTTTACAAATGACAAATGTTTTAATATGTCTCGTTTCTTCTCATATTTATTCAGTCTTACTAAATGATAATTTTGTATATGTCATAGTTGGGTTTCAATTTTATACATTCATAATGACTTCCACATGGAACATGAGAGATCAGCTATCCTATATCCTTCCACCCTTCTGCAAACTCATTTCTGTTTACTCAATTGTCCCCCTATATAAGAATATAGTTTTGTCTAAATCAATATGCACATTTTAAATACTTATTACTTTTGATAGCTGAATAGTTGGGAAAATGCTCAATGTAATCCTTTAGTTGGAAAATGCTGAGATAGTCTTTGGTAGTTAGAAATGCTTACTATAGTCAAATGACTCAAGCAGCTTTGATTCACTTTAAGCCTGAAAGCCCCTACTAGTGTAGTTTGCTGTGACCTAATTTCAAAAGCTTACACTCTGTTCCTGGTTACATTAATGAGATCTTTTCCCAGGTCTGCTTGTAGGGATAAGATATCACCCAAAGCAGGATGAAACCCATAAGGACTATATCAGTACCTTCCTCCTGAAGGACAAGATCAAAGGCCTGAACAGTCAAAAAAAGAGAAAAGGGCCTACCAAATAACAGGATATACTGACCAACCAAATGAAATCATGACCATGATGCAATTTTAATGAAGCCTGTGACTTCTACTTAGTGTGCTGGTTTGAATCTATTATGTCCCCCACAAAAGCCATGTTCTTTAATGCAATCTTGTGGGGGCAGACATATTGGTCTTTTGATTAGGGTGGGACCTTTTGATTAGGTTGTTTCCATGGAGATGTGATCCACCCAACTGTAGGTGAGACCTTTTGATTAGATCATTTCCATGGAGATGGGACCTGCCCATTCTGGGTGGGTCTTAATTAGACCACTGGAGTTCTTTAAGAGAGCTCATGGAGAGAAGGAGTTCAGAGAAGCTGAGAGAGATATTTTGGAGAAAAGCTAATATATGTAATCCCGAGTTTGCCCTGGGAGAAACTAAGAGCCAACACAGACACAGATGCTTGGAGTCACTTGGAGATGCAGACAGAAGGATGTTTGGAGATGCTAAGCTAAGAGATGAAGCCCAGAGTTTGCCCTGGAGAAGCTAAGAGAAGACCCCCAGATGCTTAAGAGAGAAACACCCTGGGAGTACAAGCAAGGATGCACAGGAGCTGATAGAGAGAAGTTAAGAGACACAGAAGCCCTGAGACATTTTGTCAAAAGCCATTTTGAAATACCTCCCAGGAGCAAAGGACCAGCCACATGACTTCCCAGCTGACAGAGGTGTTTCAGATGCCATTGGCCTTTCTTCAGTGAAGGTATCCCCTTGTTGATGCATTAATTTGGACATTTTCATGCCTTGGAAGTGTAAATTCATAACCTAATAGATCCCCATTATAAAAGTCGATCCATTTCTGGTATTTTGCGTAACAGCAGCTTTAGCAAACTGGAACACTTAGTATTTCCTTTTTTTCTGCTTTCTTCTGGCCCTTTGCCATTCCTTTGCCTGTTTGGATTTTAAAAGCTAAAGTCACCTTTTTCACTTCAAACTGGTCTTGGAAAGGTTTTTCTTTTCCACAGTTCCTTGTTGACGCATCTTCAATAAACTCACCTTCTCACCAAAACAGAGACTTGTTTCTCTGTTTGATATGGGATCAGATAGGCTAACTATATAGGACTGTGTTTTTATGACAGTAATACTTTGTAAATATTACTCACAAAGTTCATTGTGTGTTTTGATAATATCTCATTTATTGTATCAATTGTTTCTTGAATATATTGACTCATTTTTATTTGCTTAGTTTTTTTTTAGGCAAGTATAATTCATCTTCAGACTCTCTTACACAAACTGTCAATCTTAGATAAATGCAGGTTACATGTCAGATGACATGAATGAGGTTTTTTAATTTAACTTCTTTCTATTTGCTGGCAGGGTTTTCAGACATAATTAACATAGTTATTAAGGGACAGTTATATTTTCATATATAAGCATTTTGGTATTTTTTGGTGTGTAATAAATGATACTTTTCAGTACATCTTTCTTTTCATGGATACAATACTTTTTAGTTTCCCTGAGGATCTTAGAATTGTGTCTATAGAATGTTCCCTGTGGTTCTTGACTCTACTTTTTTTTTTTAACTCAATTATTTTTCCCTCATTTGTTTGCTTTGGTCTCTCATGTTGGAGGCTATTCTCATATGCCTGGTGATTCTTGGTCCCAGCTGATATTTAGAGAAAGTAACTCAAAAGCTGATTGTTATTTCTGTGAGTGACAGCAGTGCTTCAGTGAGGGGCTTTATTTTGGCACCGCTAATATCAGCAGCTAATGGCTTCACCCTCCTGATCGAACCACTTTATTGAAAGGAAAGTCCTAACTCTCCTTCCTGGTGTTTAAACATGGAACAGAATAAAAAAGAGTTGTTTATTTCTTGATCAGGTTGTAGACTTTGACGTAATTCTGCTCTTTTTAATAAGGTGCTTTATCTACACCTCCATTCTGGAAGGTATATACTACTTCAAAGATTCTTGATTCATTTTCTCCAGACAGAAAACTTCCAACTTTATGCAGACTGGGGGAAAGGTTGTGTCCTGGCTGTACAAGTAGTGGTCTTAGAGATCAATTCTTTTTATGAAGAATTTTAATTAGTCTAGCTTTCTACCTCATATTCACGGTACCTTCAGAGGAAGCTTTTGCCTCCAATTCCTCCTTCTTTCTAAGGTTTGAATATGAACTGGCTTACCTCTCCATGTTTTCCTCTAGGTAAGCACTTTGATCTCATCTTCTCCATTCACTTAGGCTGTCAACTCATTCATCTGTTTTCTAACAAAATTCCAAAATTGCACTGACATCCCTATTTCCCATTCTTTACCTTTATTGTTTATGAAATCTCCCACCAGGAAACATGCCCTTCTTCTACATTCTGTTTGAATGTAGAAGGATCTTGAAATAAATGAAAATGTTCAATCTGCCATGTTTACCTGGACATCTCTGATGGTAGATTTGTTTTCATTAAAACTAACCTGCTCCCAAAATGCACTGGTAATATGATAATTTAAATCTTTCAACTATTCTACAAAATTCTCAGTCATTATCTCCTTAAACATTGCTTCTCCACTGCTGTCACTGATATTTCCTTCTGGAATATTAAGATACATTTTGGAAGCTCTCAGTATGCCTTTCTTTCATATTCCCTTATATATTTTTCATACCTTTCTCTTGCAGTGGTGTGCTCTTTTTCTCATACAATTTACTGGTGCAGAATATTTTTCTAAAATTTTCTGTTCTGATATATCTATATGGATCTTATTTGTAATCCACTCCAGTCACTATTTTCCCCCCGAATTTCTATTTTTCTTTTTAATACCCACCTGTTCTTGTTTTACTTTTGCCTGTTTTATTTGAGAATATTCTGTTTGCTTTAGAGATGCTGTTCCTGATATGAGGTAGGACACAGGGGATGCCATCACAAAAAGTTATAAAACCCCATTAACTAAATGAGGTAGAGTTTGTCTTTCTCTTGTGTAAATGTATAAGTCAAGAATCCAGTATTGGTATGGCAGCCTGCTGGTACTAGGGTCCCAAATTCTTCTATCTTGCTGTTCTGCCACTCTAACACATAGATTTTATCCCATGGTTCAACACAACAAAAAGAATTGTCAACTCTATATTTGGGGGATCAGGACAGGTTTAAATTTCAGATATCCCATGTTTTCAAGCAAAGATAAGGCCTTTTGCTGGGCATTATAATGGGCTCAGATTTCAGTGGTCACTCAGAAGGAGAACTCTGTAGGAGATTTGGGTCACTAGTGAATTTGATTTGAAAGATCTAACTGGTGTCAGTAGATGGAATAATAGGTATCACTAAAAGAAATGAGAATGGAAGAGGAAGTGTAGCAGCTGGTTGAATAGTCACAATCCTTCCACTGAAACTCAGGTAATATATCACAGCAATATAAGAAAATATAAATAAAAAAATTTCAGTCGACTGACAACTAGAAAATCCAATTTAATTTCCCTGATCAGCACTATGGGAGTAAGAGATTTAAATCAAAGAATGAATTATGCATAATAACATCCTAACATGAATCAAATTGATGGATTTTTTTTCTTTTTCTATTCTTGTTTTGGAACATTTAACTACTACCTAAATACTCCTAGCTGCCATCCCCAGGGAAGTTTAAAAATGTATGGCAATTCAATACCACTCTTACTCAAGTTAAAATTGTCAATTATTTTTTAAAGAAATATATATTAGAAACACTTTGATTAGAACAAAACAACCTAAGAGTCATCTCCATTGGAGAAGATTCAAGAGACAATTTGTTTTAAATTCTATCATGGTATGAATTCTGTATCCTGATACAGAGATTAAATGGAGATGTTAGCTTGGGACAGGTCAAGCAAAAGGAACACTTGCAATAAAATGCATAAAACCAAAGCAGTTAGACACAGAAAAGGTTTTATGGATCATTGATGCTATATCTCCCAAGGTCACAGAACTCAGAGGAATGCAAACTAGAAACTCCAAAGGCCTAACAAAGAGTATGCTACACAATTAGTTATAAAAACCAAATTTCTGGCAGAGTTTAAGCAATAAAGAAGCTCAGAACATGATTCAAATAAAGCGTAGCAATTCAGTATTTGCACATAGAGAGTCTACGGAAAGGCATTCCTGACACTGATTTAGAGTATAATGAGGTTGTCTAAGGCAAACCCTGTGCGATTTATTAGCATACACATGAAATTGTTCTACACTGATAATTTCAGTGAAGTGTTTATATACTTCGAATGCTTTTTCTCATGTGGAAAACATCTTTATCTCCAAGAAGCTTAAGGAACTTCCTTGTTGCAAAAATAAGTAGTATGGGTTATAGTAGGATTAATATCCTCTTAGACTGTATTTTACTCTTACAATCATATTAGAAATAATATTATTAATTAACCAATAGGAGTCTATAGGGACATTAGTTTAATATTCTTTTAAAGACAAGATGTAAACAACAGGAGCCAAATAAGTGTGTAGTGGACATAATTGCAATTTAAAATATAATACAGTTTTGAAAAGCTAAATAAGATATAAATAGACAGTTATTGACCAGCATAACACTGTGGTTAGATTTTTTGGCAAAGGGAAGCTATCAAGTATTTCATTTTAAGGGACCAAGATACAACGTGGTTAGAAATGAAAGTAACATTTAAACATTCTATGCTCATTTACTTTGCCCTAATCTAAACATCAGGGAAATAATCTTTCCCTGAAACAAAATCTGTTTCTGATGGAATCACATTTTGTCTCTGTGTTAAAAAATAAAGAAACCGTATGTCCAGGTATACAGAGAGAACACCAAGGTAGAGCTTTAGCATCAAAGAATAATGATAAGCAGCATTACATCAAGTTGAAGGGGCTTGCTGAGCAAAGCAGCAGTTTTGGACTTGAACCAACAGACAACAGATTATAGAAGCACATTAGTGACAATCTTAGCCTTCAAAACAAGTTTGTCTACAGACAACAATGCAATATATTTCTACAAATGACTTTAGAAAAACAAAAGGTATGCACAGCTTCGAATGCTTAAAAGTAGGATTTTAAAATTTCCAATAACTGTCAAAATATACTAAATAAGTCAGAAATATGTGGGATGGGGCTGCAAGATGACTACAGGTATTTAAATATGGGAAACAAATAATAGATTGCATTATGTTTCAACTTCTGCTTCTATAATTTAAGGAATTCTTTTTCCTTATGTGTCTCTGCTCATAAAATCACAGACATACTAAACTTGAAGCTAGGTTAGCTTATATGATTTCTTCCTGAATCAGTCAATTTGGGAAGATCGAATTTTAAATAACTGATCTTTTCTTTTGTGCAAGGAGTCAGGAAAACCTTCTTCATAATTTCTTATAGTGTGCCCTATACTCCTGATGAAGGGAAAATCACCACACTTAGAAATTAAGAGTTTACATCCAGGGAGTTCAAATAGGGGTACAAGACACATGGTGAGCTCTCTTTGCAAATGGGGAACACTCCACGTGGACACAGCCACTCAGAGCCCCAACCAACCTCCTGTTGAGAGGTGAGAGCCTAAGAATAAAATCAAGTACTAAGTGACTTAGTGAGGTGCTTGGCACAAGTTTAACTTTTGAATATGATGATTGCTGGGTAGAGAGACGAGGGATGAGCTCCTTATTTAGATAATATGATAATATGGATAATTTGAATAGTAGTAAACAATTTTCTGGATGTCATGATTTCTGGTGGAAAAGATAAGATACACATCCTTTCATTGCTGTTTACCCTGACTTTATTAAAAAAATACTTCTGGCCTCATTATTGATCCTTCTTCTTTGCTCACTCTGCATTATCTACATATCCTTTCCTCATCTTCTTTAATAACACCAAGCATTGGCCTTCGCACTGGCTCTTTCCGGAGTCATTCACATGGTTTCCTCCCTGAATTCATTCAGGCCTCCACTAAACCTCCACTTTCTAAAAGAGTCCTGGCTTGAACACTGTCTTTAAAATAATATAAATGCTATTTTTTTTTAAATTCAGTTTTATTGAGATACCATACAATCATCCATAGTGTACATCAGCTGTTCACAGTACCATCTTACAATTGTGCATTCATCACCCCAATCTATTTTTGAACATTTTCCTTACACCAGAAAGAATCAGAATCAGAATAAAAAATAAAAATAAAAAAAGAACACCCAGATCACCCCCCCCTTCCCACCCTATTTTTCATTTAGTTTTTGTCCCCATTTTCCTACTTATCCATCCATAAACTGGATAAAGGGAGTATGATCCACAGGGTTTTCACAATCACATTGTCACCCCTTGTAAGCTACTTTGTTATACAATCGTCTTTAAGAGTCAAAGCTACTGGGTTGGAATTCGGTAGTTGCAGGTATGTACTTCTAGCTATTCCAATATATTAAAACCTAAAAAGTGTTATCTATATAGTGCATAAGAATGTCCACCAGAGTGACCTCTCGACTCCATTTGGAATCTCTCAGCCACTGAAGCTTTATTTCATTTCATTTCATTTCACATCCCTCTTTTGGTCAAGAAGATGTTCTCAATTCCACGATGCCAGGTCCAGATTCATCCCCAGGAGTCATATCCTGCATTGCCAGGGAGATTTACACCCCTGGGAGTCAGATCCCACGTAGGGGGGAGGGCAGTGAGTTCACCTGCAGAGGTGGCTTAGCTAGAGAGGGAGGGCCACATCTGAATAACAAAGAAGCACTCAGGGGGAGACTCTTAGGCACAATTATAAGCAGGTTTAGCCTCTCCTTGCAGCAACAAGCTTCATAGGGGCCAGTCCCAAGACAGAGGGCTCAGCACATCAAGCTGTCAGTCCCCAATGTTTGTGAGAACATCAGCAACAATCCAGGTGAGGAAGTCCAACACCTCTGCAAATGTTATTATTTTTAACTTTATTTCCTAGCCCTTATACTTTTGACCTTATTTAGTTTGTTTATTGACTGTTTCATACCTCCTGAATGTGTTCCCCATCAGGGAAGAACTTTGTTGGTTTTATTCACCACCTTATCCCAGTATTTTAGAACTGCCTGGAACATTCAATATATATTTTTTATTGCGTGGGTTGTTTAATGAAAAATTCCACATATGCATGCAGAAGTTTGTCCATTCAGTGGACAAAGGTTTGTTGGGTTTCTGCTATATGTTGGACTCCATGCTCAGCCAGCCATGCAGCAAATGTGTATCTGAAACTTTACAACTGCCCAGCATCTCTCCATTTATAAATTCTAATCACCACCCCTGTTTTTCAGCAAAGAATATTTCTGTTCTTGAGTGAGTCACCACATATTGGAAAATGTGTTTCAAAAATATTAATATAGATAAAAATATTACATGAAAATAACTCTATTTTAGTTGGATAATTGATGGCAAATCCATGAGATACAAAAGTCAAAGGTTAAATTGAATAGGGTATCATTGGCAGAGCCAAAGTTATTCTGAGTCCATTCTTTCCCTCAAAAGCACAAACTTCCTTGACTTTGTGCTCTGAGTGCACATTAGAATATGGATTGAAATAAGATTCAGTGGTGTATATTTTGTACCTCAATTTCCTCATCTATAACATTTAATTAATTTGTCTTATAGCAGAAAAAATAAATACATTTACTATGATAATAGTTAAGTAAAGTGCTACATAAATGCAGACATTTGCACAACTCAATCCTTCACCATTTGGACCCTTCCCCTCCCTTTTAGGAGCTTTCCAATTTGAAGTTGACGTGAGCTGTGTCTGCTGTGGGGTTTCACAGAAAGCTTCTGCTTTCCTGAAATAATTGTTTTTCCTCCCCTTTGCTCCTTGTTCTTGCTGGAATGTGGACATTTTTTCTATGACTGCAGACACCACCTTGCTACCACAAGACTTTGCTACTCACATCATTAAACCTCTCAACCAGCCCCAGCAATTACCTACCTGCAGATGTACTGTCAGGAAAGGTAAAAAATCCATTCTTTGTTCACTGTTGGGTTTTCAATTATTTACAGTGAGAAGCATCCCTGACTATACTCACTTCATTGGCAATTTAGCTTAAATATCATCCTTTACAGTTTTCCCTGACATATTGCAAGTCCCTTCCTAAGAATCAGTATGGAACTGAAGGGTGAAACATTTTATGTAAGAGCCCCATTAGAAAGACAGAAATGATAAATCTGGCATTTATTTTTGTTCAAAACCACCACCCCACTTCACCCCAATCACTACTACCACTCTCCAAAGGTTGACAGAGTCTTATGTTTATATTTGTGAGTTCTCATAAGATTCAAAAATTGGTAATATCTAGGCTCGTTAAACTCTTTGAGGAATAACAAGATGTAAAGATACCAAGTTTATTTTGTGGGGTTAATATTACTCATATATCAAAACCCTAAGAATGATCCATTATGCTTGCATGGAAATGATCTCCACTCATTTTAAAAGCTACATAGAATTCTATTTTATGGATATCAGAAGATTTATACCACCTTCCCCCAATCAGAAGGTGTTTATTCCCTATCATTTGCTGTTACAAATAATGCTGTGATAAACAGCCTGGCATATATGTCATTTTGCAGGTTTGGGATAAATTTGTAGAGGTGGGATTTCTGAGAGAATATCTAAATAAATGTGTAATTTTGCTACATGTCACCAAATTTTCCTTCAGAGGGATCTTATCTTTTTGTATCAACTATTAATTCATGAGGGAACCCATCCTCTTCAACAGGCTATACTGACAAACCTTTAGATTTTTGACAATCTAATAAATAAGAAATGGCATCTCAATGTAGGTTTACCTTGGATTTCTCTTATCAATGAGACAGATCAACTTTTTGTATAGTTGAGGCCACTTTAATTTATTTTACTGTGAACTGGTTATTCGTATATATAACTCCTTCCCCCTCCTCATTTCCTGGATTGAACTCAGAGGATCCCATGGAGGATTCTGAGTCCCAGGCTTTGGTGAATCCACATGATGGAAGGAGCCTGAAAAATAACATATTTCCACACTCTCCCATTGCTCCACATTGTACTGTGACACAAGAGGGAAATAAACCTGTGTGTGTTAATCACTGGCACACTGGGATTTCTGTGGTGTCCCCACTGTTAGCTTTCTTTTAGTAACGAGATGGTATGAGTGGCATCCCGTCATCCCTTCCTTTTCCTTCCTCCACCACACGGATCCTCTCAGCCTTTTCCTCACTACTGATCTCTTTGAAGTGTTCTCCTTTGTAACCTTTCAGCTGGAATTTGAGAGAAGATTACGGAATTCTTGGAAGAATATTTTCACATGAAGAGACAGAGAGCTCATGTCTGTGGCTGAGTTCTGAGTCCTGAGGTAGAGGCTGCCAAAGGGGAGAGTATGTAAGTAGCTGCGGGGGAGAAAGGGAACTTACAGTTTTCTGGACCAGTTCACGGTGGTGGCAGTGTCAGGAAACACATAGACAGCTAGAGGAAACAGCAGATGCTCTGTCATATTGCTTCCCATTTGACAGTAACAGAGAGAACAATTGAACCAGGCAAACTGTATGTAAATTTAATTTTATTCCTCACTTCCAGTGGAGAAGGGGAGGGAATGGATCTCTTGGATTCTGGCTGCATGTCATCTCAGGGATCTGAGAATATTCCTCTTGTTTTCTTTCCCTGGGCCAAAATGGGTGATCTCTTACTGGCAAAAAAGGCCTCAGCCCTCCCAACCTCTCTGCCCTGTTCCCTGAGGACAAAACATTCTGTCTCACCAACCACTCCCATCCCCCAAACCCCAAATATCATGGTCCTCTTCAAAAGATTGCATGACTCCTCTTTATCTCATATTTTTTGTACTTTATTATAAGCACCTAAATTCATGAATGTTTTAAAAGAAAATATCATTGAGCACCAACCATATACCAGTAAGTTTCCTAGGTGTTGAAGATACAACACTGAACAAAACAAAACAAAAACATGACTTAAGAGGCCATACATTTAGTGGGGAAAAACAAATTGCTACTGATCACTCAAAGATTTGGACCCTGAAACTTCAGATTAAAAATGTTAACACTCAATTCTACATGATATTATGTGGATAAACTGAATGTGAATTTTACTTCTCTTTTGAAGGGGGTGGGGGCTTAAGTGGAGAAAATGTGCCAATTTATTATTGACAAAGAAGAATAAATATAAGTAAATAAGACCCATAATCCATGAAAAACAGGCAAAAATGATTAGACCAAGAATTCAGACTCAAAAGTGAAAAGCAGCAATGGACCATTTGGATTTACTCTAGGGTAATATGGAGCAAAAATGACTATATTTCAGCGATGAACTGAGGAGAAATAAAATAATGCATAATTTTCTGAAAGAAAGCAGATTTCAAAAATAGTTATATCTTCCCAACCTGACATTTGTATATAATCCATCTTATGGAAGCTGCGTGTCTTGTCACACCCAAGGGCGATTTTCAGCTCCAGCAGCCGGTTAGTGCTCCGGAATGGAGATAGGTGAGGCAACGCGGATCCTTGATTTCTGATCCCCTTCTCATTTATACAGCCAGCTTGATACGGGCCTCGTCTGAGTGACATGTGAGTTCCTGTGCGCCTTCCTGATCCTTCAAACTTTCCCTCTCCTTCCCCGGAATCCTCCCCAGCTGCCTGGTTCACGTGTCACGCTCACTTGAGCCACACTGTATCTCTGAGAACATTCCCGATTACTCTTTAAATTTAGTTTAAATTTTCCTGAAGTGAAAAAGTAACAAGCATGATATAAAGAACTTCTCAAATAATTGCATATTTTTATTTAGAAGTTACATTTTATATTGTAATGTTAATTGTAAGATCCGATGATTGAAATCACTTTGGATAAGATGTGAATTTTAATTTGTTATAAATTGTATCTTAATAGATTTTGAATTTAGACAGTAAGCAACTGCAGGGTAGGAGGGACATAATCCCTGCAGAAGGAATTGTCTAAGAGAAAGCAGGTGCCCATTTTTGTTACTTCCATTTTGGGGCTGCTACATATAAAGTTGTTATGAACACAGTTGTATGTCTCTTTTAGTGAATATAGACACACACTTTTGTTGGAATAGATATATCTAATGTCAATTATATTCATGGTAAACTTTAGTAATGTTACCATGCCGTGGTTCTATATCTTTGACATTATTGATTCTCAGTCTCTTCTCAGTTGAAGTTTGCTTTCCTTCAGATGACAACACCTTCCCGCAGGTACCTCTCAATTACAAATCAAAATTGTCTAACGTCTAAATACCAAGCCCGTGGATAGCCTACTTATCCCATTTCAATTATCATAAACTGTGACACAATCAGTGACACTACTCTATAATAAAGTATTTCTAATTCACCAACGCAAATGGTTTTCAAATATACTTCACCTATTTCATCCATGTCTTGGGCAATGGCATCATTCAAAACTTTACCATTTACAAGATTTAAAAATAAGAAAGGCTTCTTGCTCGTCCACTCCCTTAAACTAACTGAATATCTTCTTTGCATTCATCATGGCCTCTTGTCTACCTATTTCTATTTGCATGGTCCTTCAACCTCCCTGAATTTTTGCCTCCTGAATCCATTTTTATCCCCACTTACTCTTCACACTTCCTGATTCTACTCCTCAGCAGCTGAGTACTCTTGGAAAAAGTCACAAAATCCTATGTTTGGTGCTAATACAACTCATAATATCTACTTTAACTGGACCATTGATTGTGATTTGTAATCATCTTGTCTGTCTTTTGCTTCATCCCTGTGACATTTCTCATGGGTGACCCAGTCCACATTTGCAAGCCCCATCCTCAAAACACTTGTCTCCATGAATCTCAGAGGGCGCTCTTTTAACAACTTGATGTCTGTATGTCAGTCCTGATAAACTGTCAGCACCTGAGTTTTCTAGTTTCCAAAAATGAGTCTTTTTCATTTTTAGTTGTCATTTAGGAAACATTTATTGATCACCTATGACATGTAAGGAGGCAGAGGAGTGCTGCAGATGATACGTAAGTGGATGATATCAAAATTCTCCCTCGTCTTCCTTGAAAGTCTCTCTTGCTTCAATTTGGGTTATACTCTGTTATTTGCCTTTCCAAATGCTTCTTTCCTCATTTATGTCTTTTTTTTCCTTAATATATTCAGTTTTTTTCATTTAATGAGCATAAATTTGGTGGCTACTGTGCTCTTCTATGGATTTCTTCTCCCATCTCTAAATAAATAGTAAAAATAATTATAATAATAACTAACTGCTTACTACATCTCAGACACTATTTTAAGCTCATTTCTTGTAGTAGTTCATTTTATTTGTATGTTCTCAAGAATCCTATAATGTAAAAAGTTTCTCCTTTAACAGAAATGAAAATTGAAATAAAGGGTAAGTGACTTGCCCAACATCTGAGAGCTGATAGTGGCAGAGCTGCAACTGGAAGCCAGAAAGCCCGGCCCTGAACTTCCCACATGCTAACTTCAAACTCCCAGGCTTTCTTTGAATTATTTGAGGCTCTTATGTGCTGGAATATTTAAGTAATATGCATGCACTGGTTTTATCTTGCTGCTGTAATATTTTACCGCAATTTTAACTGCTTAAAACAATACAAATTTACTACGTCAGTTTCTGTTAAGTCAGTAGTCTGGGTGTGCTCACATGATTTCTAAGCTCCCTCCCTGTCTTACAAGGCAAAAACCAAGATGTTGACTGGCCTGGACTATTATCTGAAAGCTCTGGGAAAATCTGCTTCCAGGCTCGTTTGTGGGTTGGGAGAATCTGGTTCCTTGTGATTGTTGAGTTGAGCTCCCTGTGTTCTCATTGACTGTCTCTCAGCAATTTAAGGCCACCTGGAGCCCTCACCACACTGCTCCCCCCATCTTCTAGCCAGCGACAGCACATCAAGTCCTTCCCTAACTTCTTAGGCCGTATCTCCTCTGCATCCAACTGGAGAATATTTTCTGCTTATAAGGGTTTATGTGGTTATATTAGGCCCACCTGGATAATCCTGAGTAATCTTGCTAGTATCAAGGTCTGTGCACAGACATCTATGACGTCCCTTTGCCATGTAACATGACATAATTACAGGTCACAGGGATTAGAACATTGACGTCTTTAAGTGGCCATATCACAATCCATATACTAATCATTCCAAAATCTTATTTAAAACTCAGTTTTTGTTCATTCATCCATTCTGTAAACCTTTCTTGTCTACTTATTAACTTTACGACACTGTGCTGTTTGCTGAGAATTCAAACGTGAATAGATCAGATTCTTTATCATTAATGGTACAATGGAAAAATAGGAAGAAGAATATCCAGTTGTAATTAGATAGATAAGTTATATGGTATAAAAAAAAAGCAGAAAATGTTACTGGAACAAAAAGATATCTTCCTTTAAAACGCCAATTGAATATTTATTTTCACCTCTTGCATCCCACTGGAAAAAGTAAACATCATGGTTTCTAAAATTTAACTTATAATTTAGGCCACTCCCTGACTAGCTCCCTCTGCTAACTCTACTATCCCTATTTACTTTTGCTACTATTTAGTCATTAACTCAGTTTTGAAATTCTGGAACATTCTTGGGCTCCTCCCTTGCTCCATTTCTTAATTAACATCACGTTTTCTTTTGGAATATTCTTGTCTACAGTTTTGATTCCATTACTACTACCAGTACTACTACTACAAGCATGTGCCAAATCAATATACACATGAGGTTAAATGAGCTCATCTTTTGTATGAAATGTATCAAATTGTGGATAAACTACCACATAGACATCTCCACTTCATAACTTTATTTAAAAAGTATATATAACAGTTTCCCACATATTCCCAGTAATGGATAAAGCCTTTTGTTTCATAACATGAAATAGTGGGTGAGCATGTTCTAGATTTCCTCTTAAAATTCTCTTATTCTCTTAAAAATATTTTCTTATTTGCTTTCATACACCATTATCTCTGATCTTTTAATTCCTCAAAGACATTTTTCAGAAAAGAAAATCCAGTGATACAATCTTCATGATTTATCAAGGATCATAATTCTCTGGTCACACCTTGGAATTAGAACTCCTGCAATATTTTATTCCTGCTATGCACTATCACTAATGTTTCTTAACTGCCTATACATTTCTCAAATACAAGAGTTTTACTATATTCATATGTAACATAAATAGTTTTTAACTACTGAAGTATAATGCCAACAGGGGATCTGGGCATTAATCTGTGTGAATTTTTTTTACATCAGGTTGATAAATCAAAGTTCTGACTGGCATTTTATAGATTGTAGCATGAGAAAGTTTAGAGCCCTTCTGTAGATTTATTTACTCTACTCTGCTAATCTTGGGCAGAATTCTTATTCTTTGGTGATCTATAGGAAATTAGAATACATTAAAAAGTTTAATAACATTTCCATGAAAAACTATTATATGCAAACAGGACAGACAACTACGTAAGAGTTGCATGAGCCAGTGTTCTAATAATTAATATCCATTGAAACCTTTAACAGACCTTGAAAACTTAGAGGTTTTCATAAGTGATAAATAGTTGCAATACTATTGTATAGTGGATAAGCTAAATTTAAATTATTTGAGATGAGATCAATTTTTAAATGATTTTTAATTTAGGGTTTGAAATAATGTATTTGTGGGCAAACTACTTAAAATAATTCTGCTTAAATTCTTTTGTAAAAGAAAAATATCCCAAGGGAAGGTAAAGAGAGAATTGCATTCCATGTTCTCTTTGTATTTCTGTTTCAAGTATGGTATTTTGTGATAACAAGCATAAATTGAAAATGTGAAAGCTGTTAGTGCTTTCTAATGTACTGTGACAATGACACATTTTAGTACTTATGTGTTTCATTTTGTTAAAAGCTATTCAAGAGTTTGATTTTATGGGGCTTTGTGGACCCATTGAAGTAAGATCTTTTGGTGAGTAGGATCATAACTTAAGATGTGATCCACCTGTTGCAGGTGGGTCTTAATTCTCTTACTGAAGTCCTTTATGAGAGGATGAAATTCAGAGAAAGGTGCAGAAGCTGAGAGAGGAAACCACAGAAGCTGAGAAGGAAAGCCACAGAAGCCAGAAGCTGGAGGCAATGTAACCTGGAAGTGAAGGGAGAAACCAGCAGTTGTCAACATGTGCCTTGCTATCTGAACGAGGAGTCCAGGATTGCCAGCAGCCTATTTTCAGGAACAAGATATCATCCTGACGATGCCTAGATTTGGACATTTTCATGGCCTTAGTAATAAATTCTCATTGTTAAAAGCCAGCCCTTTTCTGGTATATTTCATTTTGGCATCTTTAACCAACTAAAACACAAATCATGGGTTATTACCAGTTAAGTTAAAAGATGTCCCTGCTGCTTATAATTTTGCCCTTTCATTGTCCTACACATCATGCTTCTGTGCCCCACAGAAAAAGCATATGCATCCCTTAGCTGCATACAAAGATACCCTGAAACAGCTTTTGCATTCAGGTCCCACAGTAAAATTTTAGAAATAATGCGTCAATCTGGGATGACTGACACCAAACTCTCTGTTCAATAAGACAGAGGGATTGTATGGTTTTCAAGTGTTGGCAACTTTCCTATATCAACCATAAGTGTCCCAGAGGGGTTTCTGATTCTCTCCTCTAAAATTTAGTGGCCTGTGTGGAAATATATCTGAATTTTGTTGAATCTGATCATATTTTTTCCACCATCAGTATTCCATTCATCATCAGCTCCTGCTGTGGCCACACCACCTGTTTGTTCCATCTGCACTCTCTCTGAATCGCTTGCTTTCATCCTCTCTCTGCTTAGTTTTATATCCACTCACTCATTAACCATAAATGAAGGCTGTTGCTTCCAATCTGCCAAAAGTATATTGGGAAACTACACTTCATTTTTCTTTACATAATCTTGCTTTTTGTGAAAATTAAAACCTTTAGCCTTTTCAAAGAGTTGTAATGCCTCCTGACAGGTTTGTAAGTTAAATATATACAGGAACACGGCTGGTTCAAAGGGAGTGAAGATCAGGACATGCTAGTGTGCCTTGAGCAAGAGAGGGATATTTTGAAACTCTTGCAGTGGATTATTAAGAGACCCCTGCTGGCATAAATGCTTTCATAAATTATTGCATTCATTATTGAGATAAGTACTGAGACAAATCTTTGAGGTCTACTCTAATCAATGTTGGTTTTTTTTTTCCTTGGAAAACATTCTTTAAAAAAAAAGACCTACTAAATAATTTTTAAAGTATAGTTTTAAGCAGTTCACTAAAGATATTTTACTTAATCATCTGAAAAGAAGCTGCAAATGTTTTACTATCTCATTTACTTATACATTTATTTATTCTCTTAGTTATTTAATAAATATTTATGAAGTTTCTACAATATGACATGCATTGCATTGGATGCCTGCTGTTACAGTCTCGTGGAAAACAGAGCAGCAAACAAAATGTCTGAGAGAAGGCAGAATCTGCTCTGATAGGAGATAAACAGGGCTCTACCCCCTCTCACAGGAGGATCTGGCCTTACCCTGGCAGGGAGGCTGCTTCTGCACTGGGAGGTGAGGGAACTTTTATACAATTGATGCTAGTAATAAGAGTGTAACTGGTTTAAAGAGACATTTCATTTCTTCAAAATACAAGTACTGGAAAAAAATGTCCTGTCACTCTTTTAAAAGTACTCTTTTCCCTTTGACTTGAGTTTCACCTGTTGACAGCTTGGATAGACTTCATAATTTTTCAGTTACTTATATTTGCTAGTATAGTCTTATTTTAGTATTTAACCCTCTTTTTTTTTTTTTTTTAATTAATTTTCCTCCTGGTTCATTCTGCCCAGGAATCTTTTATCAAAAACCATTTGAATATTTAATGAAGACCTACAAAGAATGTATATGAAATTCTGAAAATAATGCAAAGACTCCTGTTATCATCACCATCCAAGTGAAATATATATAACTGGGCCAACCTCCAGGTCATCTTCCCTGATCTACTTGCCCCAGCCTCCCACGCAGGTGTAACTGCCATCTAGAAATTTATATCTAACTACCCTTGTTCTTTTTCAACAGATCTACCACAGATGCATGTCCCGGCCCGCGGGATGATCAACGGAGGCTCCAAGTCCTGTGAGGGAGGAATGGTATGGGACAAGAGACGCGAAGAACGACAGCAAGACAGGTTTCTGATCAAGCTGCAAAACTTTATTGGAGAGGCAGAGCATATATACTCTAGGAGAAGGGGAAGTGGCTAGCAAGGGCTCGTGGCGGTCTAGGATTGGTGGCTGCTGTTGCTAGGGCGGATGGCAGATGTAGGGTTAGCATTTTTGGCGCGAACTAGCACTTTTGGAGCAAACTACTTCCGTAAAGAAGGCTGAGGGTAACTTAAGCTATTGTTGTATCAGCCCTGGCGGCCATGTTGCACATCTCTGGCATAGCTGAAGGTGGACTTCATGCATGCTACCTTAATCGCCCTCTACAATGCATATATCCCCAAACAATATGTCATTTACATTTGTATGCATTTGGATTTTATATAAATGGTACCACTGTACTTATTTTTCTGCAATTTGTTATTTTTCACTCAGTATTAAGTTTGTGAGGTTTAGTTACTGATGTGTGCACCTGGGGTTTATTCATTTCCATGTTGTGTCGTACTCCATTGGGTTTCAACTTGTTGACAACTGCATCTGGTTAAGCAATATGTTTTACATTTTCCTTTATAATTAGTAAGAAAATGTAGAAGACATTTTAAGAACATATGAATATTCTGTTTAACCTCTTATATCACGTAATGCTTTAGTTCTATGGTTAAACTTTCTGTGTCCTTATGTTTTAGTTGAGTATTTTTGAAACAGAATATAGCTAAATATTTTTTAAACCTGTAAAGAGAAACTTTTTCTTTTAAGAGGATGTTTATTTGGTGGTGGTATTATATATTTAGATTTTTTTCTACCAACATCTTTTGAGCTTCATTTGTCCAACTTTTACTGTGGTTTTCCTTCTTTTACAGTAATTTTTCTTCTGATTTTCTTTCCATTCTTTTCTTCTACATTTTTGATGTTATACTTTTTTCTTTTTTTTTTTTTTTAAGCGTGAAAGAGTGAGAGAGAGAGAGAGAAAGTCCATATTTGAGAAACAAAAAGTTCTCTGGAGGTGACTCCTAGGCAGAATTATAGGAGGTGGGCTTTTACAACCATAAGTTTCACCTGAGCAAGCTTCAAGATCGAAAGCTTGACTTATAAAGTAGGGGGTTCCTAAGTTTACATAGCATAAATTATGTGTATATCTCACACTATCATCACTTAATTGTACAATCCTCATCACTCTTGATTTTAAACAATTCTCATGACCCCAACACCTCTTAGCTCTTGTCAGCCCTTAATTATTTGTCTCTAGTATTTGTGTGGTACAAGTAAGGTATTCCTATTAATTATAGTCTCTAGTATTCAAAAGGTAGATTTTTTTTTTCCCATATGCCCTTCTGTTGTCAACTCTCTGTGTTAGTGTCATACCTTAGAAGTATATCATGCAAGCACCAAACTATATTTGTGGTGCTAATCTGTGGGAAACATGCCTTTAAATATGTTTTTGTACTTTTTAGTGAGCTTTCCAGCTATTATAATATTCATACTTAAAGTCTAAAGTTTATCAGTATCTTTTATCCTCCTCCTTAACATATAAGTATGAGAACCATTGACTGCTTAGCTATGATTAAGCTCACAATTTCCATGATACTTTTTGTCCAATGTTTTTAGTCTATCTTGTGTTTTAACCCCAATAATTAGCCCAAATCATTGATGCTTGTTGAGTTAATCCTTGTTTAGGTTTACTCATGAATTCCCAAAATCTTTGATTACCATTTCCTCTTGCAGCTCAGACCTTCTTGGGTTCATTTTCTTCTTTGAAAAGTAATTCTTTTAGAAATTATCATAGTGCAGCATGTGATAAAATCTATCAGGATTTGTTCGTGCACAAAATTTCACCATTGTTCATAAACGTTCAGTTTCATAGGTACAGAATTCTACGTTGCCTTTATATCTTTTTAGGATACTGAAATATGACCTTAACTTTCAGTCCAATTGTTCTTACATGGTATGTAAATTCTCCTTTCTCTCTAGATGCCTTTTTAAAATTAATTTTAATTTTTATTTATTTGGAATAATTTTAAGAAATAGTAAAGAAAGATCCTGCATAACCTTTACCAAGTTTCCCAATAATAAGAATTTGCCATGCTATAGTACATCATCACTAATAGGAAAATGACATGGATACAGTCTGTGATGTTTAAGTTTCTCCGATTTTACATGTATGTGAGTGTATGTGTGTGTTTGTGCCTCTGTGTTTTAACTCTGTATGCTTTTTTTTTCAATTTTAGAACATTTTTATTACTCCAGAAAAGAAATAAAAAGAAAAAAGAAAACCCAAATCCTCCCATATGCTCTGTCCTGACCCACTGGCCTGCTGCTATTCTGTTTCCAATCTCTATAATTTTGTCATTTCAAAAATGTTATATGAATGGAATCATTCAGTTTATAATACTTTGAGATTTGCTTTTTTCACTCAGCATAATTCTCTTGAGATCCATCCAAGTTGATGTGTGTATTGATTTTTTTGTTTCTTTCTACTGCTAAGTAATCCATGGTACGGATGTAGCAGGTATCTTTCAACCATTCCACCATTGAAAGATATTGGGATGTTTCATTATTTGCCATTAGGAATAAAGTAACTATGGGCATTTGTGTACATGTGAATGTAAGTTTTCATTTCTGTGGAACAAATGTCAAGGCAGGTAATTGCTTGTCATATGGTAATTGCATGTTTTCATTTATTATAAAAGGCCAAACTGTTTTCCAGAGTGGCTGTACTATTTTGTTTTCCCATTACTAATACATGAGTGATCCGTTTTACTCTGAATTCTTGCCACCATTCAGAGATGTCACTATTTTATTTATTTATGTAATATTCAGCCATTCTTATTAATGTATAGTGATATCTTATTATGATTTTTAATTTGCATTCCTCTAATGACTAATAAAGTTGTACATATTTTCATGTGCTTATTTGGCAACTGTATATCCTATTCAGTGAAGTGTCTCCATGTTTTGTGCCCATATCTAGTTGGATTATTTGATTTTTCATTGTTGAGTTTGAGAGAACTTTATATTTAATAGATTATTGTCCTTTGTAAGATATGTGGTTTGCAAATATTTTCTCCCAGTCTGTAGGTTCACTTTCCATACTCCTAACAGGGTTTTTGGCAAAGCAAACTTTAAAAAAAATTGATGAAGTCTGTTTATTAATTTTTGTGTTTATGGCTCATGCTTTTGATGGCAAGTCTAAGACCTCTTTGTTGGGCCCTAGGAGCTAAAGATTTTTTTCTTTTCTTTCTAGATTTATACTTTTCATTTTTCATTTAAGCTCATGATCTGTTTTGAGTTAACATGTGTGTAAGATGCGAAGTTTAAGTTTAGATTTGTAAGTTTTATGTATAGATGTTTAATTGTTCCAGCACTATTTGGAAAAAGGCTATCCTTTCTCCAGTGTCAAAAATCAGTTGAATCTGTTTGTGTGGATCTATTTCTGGATTCTCTATTGTTTCATTCCCTAAGTGTCTTTCCTCCAATTCCACACACTCTTGATAACCATAGCTAAATAGAAAGACAATATTGAACAGAGTGATCCTTCCACTATATATTTTTTTTCAAGATTATTTTAGCTTTTTTTTTCCTTTGCTTTTCGAAATATGTTTTAGAACAGGTTTGTCTATTTCTAAAATTAAAAAAAAAAAAAAAAACTTTCTGGGATTTTGGTAGGGATTGTGTTAAATCTATAGATCAACTTTGGGAAAATTGACATCTTTGCTATGTTGAGTCTTCCATTCCATGAACATGGCATATCTCTCTATTGACTTAAGTGTTCTTTGGCTAATTTTATCAGCTTTTTAAATTTTAAGCATATATATCCTATATATTTTGGTAAGTTTGCATCAAACATTTTCATTTTATTTTGGATGATTTTAAATGGTTTTGTGTTTTTGTCTTCTACCTGCTCATTTCAGTATATTAAAATATGATTGCTCTCTGCATGTTGAGCTGGTATTCTGGATCTATGATAGACTCAATCATTTATTCTAGTAGATTTTTTTTTTTTTTTGGTAGATTTTTAGTGGTTTTCTATGTAGGTTATCATGTTATTTGCAAATAGAGATTTTTATTTCTTCTTTCCTATCTGTATGCCCTATTTCAATTTTTTTCTTACATTATTGCATTTGCTAAAACTACCAACACTATGTTGAATAAGAGTGGTGAAAACAGATCTCTTTGTCTTGTTCTTGATCTCAGAGGAAACCATTCACTCTGTTCACCATTAAGCATGATGCTGACTGTAGGATTTTTGTGGATGCTTTTTATCAACATTCCTAAAATTCTGTAATTTTTTTTATCACGAATGTGTTTTGTATCTTTTCAAATATTTCTTCTGGTTAAATTGATATGATTTTGTTAAGCCTGTTCCTATGGTGGATTACATTGGTTTATTTTCTAATGTTGAACTCGTCTTGCATACCTGGAATTAATTTCATTTTATCATGTTGTATAATCTTTTTTATTTTTTGTTGTATTTAATTTGCTAATTTTAAAATCACTTTTATGTCTATGTTTATGAGAGACATTGTCATGTAAATTACTTTGTCTGATTTTGTTTAGGGCAATTCTGGCCATTTAAAAGGAGTCAGAGAGGGTTCTCTGCTGTTCTACATTCTGGCAGAGATTGTGTAAAATCGGTGTTTTTCTTCTTTATATATTTGGTAGATTCCTCAGTGAAGGAACCTGGGCCAGTGCATTTTGTGGGCAACTTTTAAATTATGTATACAATTTCATTAATGGTTAATAGGAAAATTCAGATTATTTATTTTATCTTAGTTGGGCTTTGTAACTTGTGTTTTTGTGAAATTTTTGCATTTATTCTAAATTGTAGAATTTATGAGCATAAAGTTTTCATAATATTCCCTTATTATCTTTTTAATGGCTATAGGATCTGTTGTGATAGCCTTCTTTTATTTCTGATATTGTTGCAGGTGTGTCTTTCTCTTTTTTTCTTCTACAGTCTTATTAGAATTACACAAATTTTATCGTTTTTTTTTTTTGAAGAACCAACGTTAGGTTTCAATGATTTTCTCTGTTATTTTCCAGTTTCAATTTCATTGCTTTACACACACACACACACAAACACACACGCACATATTTCTGTTTCCTTTGGGTTTATTTTTCTTTTCTTTTTATAGTTTCTTGAGTTAAGAACTTACATTCTTAATTTCAGATATTTCTTATATTGTAACCTAAGAATTTTATGCTTCAATATTAACTTACCTGTTGGCACTGCTTTACTGTACCACATATTTTGATATGTTGTATTTCCATTCAGTTGTATGTACTCTTATTTTACTTCAGGCTTCCTCTTTATTTGTTGGATTGATATATTTACTTATTAGATTATATAAAAGTGTTGTTTAATTTCCAAGTGTTTGGAAATTTTCCTGTTGTCATTCTGTTAATGATGTCTAGTAAAATTCCATTATGGTCACAGAATACAAACTGTTTGATTTCAATTCTTTTAAATTTATTGAGATTCATTTTAAGACCCATGATATGGGCTATCATTTTGAGTATTCCATAAATGCTTGACAACAAAAAAGTGTATTCTGCTGTTGTTTGGTGGAGTGTCATGGTGCCAATTAGATCCTACTGGTTAGTTGTGTTGCTCAGATCTCCGAGAACCTCCCTGCTTTTCCTTCTAGTAGTTCCATTGTTTGCTGAGACCCTGATTTTATCTGTGTTTGTCTTTTTCTCCTTTCCACTCTATCAGTTTTTGCTTAATTTATTCTGAGGCTTTTCTATTTTGTGCATAGACATCTAGGATAATTATTACTTCTTGGTGGAGTAGTACTTTTGTTATTTCTAAATGAATCTCTTTGTCTCTGGTAATTTTCTTTGTTACGAAGTTTACTGATAGTAATATAGTCACCTCTGATTTTTTCATAATGATCATTTCCATTGTATATCTTTTCCATCCTTTTACTGTCAATATGTCTGTTGCTGAATTCAAAACGAGTTTCGTATAAACCAAATAGCCATATTATATTTTAACTCACCTTGCCAATCTATGTCTTTGACTAGTTTTTAGTCTCTAATTGCTTTTAAATCTTCTCTTCCTCTTTAGTGTTCTATACTTCATTACGATATATCTAAGTGAGAATTTATTTTTATAAACTTTTTCTGTTTTTAATATTTTTATTTCTTTTATCATTTGGGATTCATGAAACAGACAATTGATGCCTTTTAAAATTTCCAAAATATTATCTTTCATGTTCTTTTCCTATATTACAGCTTTTCCACTCCCTTTTTATCTCATTCTAGAATCCTTATTATATGGAGATTAGATCTTATCTCTTCCCCATGATTTAAATGTGCTTTTAATATTTTCTGCATGGTTGTTACTCTATGCTACATTCTGAATAATTTTTTAGATTTATCTTCCATTTCACTAATTCCCTCTGATGCTGTCTAAACAGCTGTTTGCCCACTGAGGGATTGTTTTGTGTGTGTGTTTTGTTTAGTTATTTATTTGCTTGTTTTCATACATGTATATGTACTTTTGGAAGTTTTTATTTCCAAATGTGTATGATATTTTATAATCTCTCCACCCTTTGCTGACAATTTCATGGGTCTCTTTTCTTCTATTTCCTGAACTTAATTATCAACTTATTTTATATTTTGTGCCTGATCATTCTAATAGCTGAAATCCTATGGATATGATTCTACTCTGTTGTTTCTACTGGCTGTCACAAGCTTTTTCCTTTTCTGGTGTGCATGTGTGTGTGTATTTGAGTGAGTTTGTAGGGTTGTGATTGTTTGTGACAGTGAGCTAAATTTTCTTGTAACATTTTGGGGGTTGGTTCTTTGTAGTGTACCTTGGCCTTTGACCTTCCAGCTTTATTGATAGTTTCCTTTCTATTATACTCACCACAATGGACAATTTTTAGGACTTTATGTCCTTTCCCTGTGTCATGCATAAACAAATGATGAAAGTTTAAGTTCATCTGCATTTGGCATATACTTTCATGTTTAAAGCCAAATGGATAGAGGAGCTAAGATGGTGGCATAGAGAGGAATGGAAGACTGTTAGTCCCCCTGGAAAAATTCATGAATGACCAAAAACTAGTAAATAACCTGGAATAACTGCTGGGAGACAAAAGTGACTGTCCACTCATCATCCACCAACCTGAATTTGGAGGTATGCCTGAGATTGCAGCATAAAATCTGTAAGTAAAAACTGCAGACCCGCGCTGAGAGCCAAGAGCTCCCCCCTCACGGAAGCCTCGTGGTGCTAGAGAACAGTGCTCTCCAAACAAGCTAGTGTACCTCATCCCAGCTCCAACTGGGGTTTCAATGTTAACTGCTCAATACAGACAGCAAATCCCCAAGAAGCAGACAGAGGCTTTTGGTGACAACTGACCTTGGGAGAATCGGGGGACATATCTGTCTCAGGATGGGGAGCCCAGAGGATTGGGTGCTAACTCTGGCTGACAGGTGAATCTGGGAGCTTTCTGTCCCTCTCTTTCTCAGTGGAGAAAGCCTCAGCTGTTTTCAGCCCACAGTGCTTTGCAGTAAAGAAAGCCTCAGCCATTTTAAAATCGCAGCACTTTGACCGGCAGAGTCAGAGAAACAAACAACTTATTGATATGCAGATGACCTCTCTGGAGGGGGAATAGCTTCCCAAGAGGAAAGGGAGGGGCCCAGCTCTACTGCCTGCCTTACTCCCGGAACCAGACCCCAAAGCCTGGAGGAGGAGAGCCATGGGCCACACCCCCTTACACCAGCCAGTGATAGGCTGACAGGTGGACCTGCCGGGCAGAAAATCACAGGTTGTGTCAATCCTCTAAGAAAAACCATCAGGGAAACTGGATACTGAATGTTTCCTCCTTCTGTGACCTGAGCTGTTTTCATCTGGGAAAACCTGATTGGGGTGGCCTAGGAGGTCAGATGCCTAGACAACAGAAAACTACAACCTATACTAAGAAAAATGAAGTTATGGCCCAGTCAAAGGAACAAACATACACTTCAACTGATATACAGGAATTTAAACAACTAATGCTAAATCAATTAAAAAAGTTTAGAGAAGATTTGACAAAAGAGATAAAGACTATAAAGAAAACACTGGGCATACATAAGGCAGAAATCGAAAGTTCAGAAAAACAACTAGCAGAATCTATGGTAATGAAAGGCAAAGCATAAGAGACAAAAGACACAATGGAAACATACAACAGCAGATCTCAAGAGGCAGAATAAAACACTCAGGAACTGGAGAACAAAACACCTGAAAGCCCACACGCAAAGGAGCAGATGGAGAAAAGAATGAAAAAATATGAACAACGTCTCCAGGAACTTAAGGGCGAAACAAAGTACAATAATGTACATATCACTGGTGTCCCAGAAGGAGAAGAGAAGGGAAAAGGGGCAGAAGCAATAATAGAAGAAATAATCAATGAAAATTTCCCATCTCTTATGAAAGACATAAAATTACAGATCCAAGAAGCACAGCGAACTCCAAACAGAATAGATCTGAATAGTCCTACGCCAAGACACTTAATAATCAGATTATCTAACATCAAAGACAAAGAGAGAATCCTGAAAGCAGCAAGAGAAAAGCAATCCATTACATACAAAGGAAGCTTAATAAGACTATGTGCAGATCTCTCAGCAGGAACCATGGAGGCAAGAAGGGAGTAGTGTGATATATTTAAGATACTGAAAGAGAAAAACCACCAACCAAGAATCCTATATCAAGCAAAGTTGTCCTTCAAATATGAGAGAGAGTTCAAAATATTTTCTGACAAACAGACAATGAGAGTCTGTGAACAAGACACCTGCCCTACAGGAAATACTAAAGGGTGCACTACAGAGTGATAGGAGAAGACAGTAGTGCATGGTTTGGAACACAATTTTGGGAGATGGTAGCACAGCAATGTAAGTACACTGAACAAAGATAACTATGAATACGGTTGAGAGAGGAAGGTTGGGAGCATGTGAGACACCACAAGAAAGGAGGAAAGATAAAGACTGGGACTGTGTAACTTGGTGAAATCTAGAGTATTCAACAATTGTGATAAAATGTACAAATATGTTCTTTTATGAGGGAGAACAAGCAAATGTCAACCTTGCAAGGTGTTAAAAACGGGGAAGCATTGGGGGGATGCAATCAACGTAAACTAGAGACTGTAACTACAGAATCACTGTATTATGCTTCCTTTAATGTAACAAAGGTGATATCCCAAGGTAAATGCAGATAAGAGTGGGGGATAGGGGAGGCGTGTTAGACACTGACATTGGTGGTGTTGTCTGACTCTTTACTCTACTTTGATTTAAGGTTATCTTTCCTTTTGCTGCTTCCTAGCTGTTGTTTTTTTCTCTTTCTTTTTTCTTTTTCTTTTGTCTCTCTACCTTCTTTGACTCTCCTTCTTGCCTTGTGGAAAAAATATAGATGCCCTTATATAGATAGTGGTGCAGGTGGTGAACACATAAATATGTGACCATACAGAGAACCATTGATTGTTTACTTAGGATGGAATGTATGGCATGTGAAGAAAACCGTCTAAAACAAGGGGGGGGGGGGCGGGGATTGATGATGAAACCTCAAGGGCAATATACTGAGTGAAATAAGCCAGACACATAAAGACAAACATTGCAGGGTCTCACTGATAGGGACTAATTATAATATGTAAACTCATAGACATGAACTATAAGGTACAAAGATGTAGGACGAGGCTAAAGAATGGGGAGTGGTTGCTTAGTATGAGCAGAATGTTCAACTAGGATGAATTTAAATGTTTGGAAATGAACAGAGGTGTCAGTAGCAAGATGTGAGAATAACTAACAGTGCTGAATGGTGTGTGAATGAGGTAGAAAGGGGAAGCTCAGAGTCATATATGTCACCAGAAGGAAAGTTGGAGATCAAAAGATGGGAAGGTATAAAACTGAATCCTGTGGTGGGCAACGTCCACAAATATTAGAAATCTCTTCCATGAACCAGGACAAATGTATGACAATATAATTAGAAGTTAATAATAGAGGGACATGTAGTGAAAAAATTTATACCTATTACAAACCATATACTACAGTTAGTATTTCAATGTTCTTTCATAAACAGTAACAAACGTACTATACCAATACTACGAGTCAACAATTGAGGGGGGTTGGTTAGGGATTTGGGAGGATTCGAGTTTCCTTTCCTTTTTTTTTTTCTTTTTTTCATCTTTCACTTTATTTCTTGTCTGGAGTAATAAAAAGTTTCTAAAAATTGAACAAAAATTAAGTGTGGTGATGGATGCACAGCTGTATGAGGGTACCAGGGGCAAGTGATTGTACACTTTGGATCTTTGGATAATTGTATGCTATGTGAACAATCTTAATAAAAATTAAAAAAAAAAAAAAAAAGCCAATTACCTCCCAAGGTTCCTACTTTGGCCTCTTAAGAATCCTTAGTTTTTTTGCCAGTTTGAGAAAGTCTTTCTTTTTATATATTTAACCAAGCATTTTAAATTGTTTTCTGCAGAAGTAATATTCAAAGTATCAAATCCAAAAAATACAGCAGAAAAAAAAACAGTACATTACTAAAATTTAATTTATTTTCTAATAATTTTCTTCTCCTTTCCTCCTTTTTTTCCAGCAATCTGTTTCAGATCGTTTGTCACTGGGGGATGAGGGAATCAGGTAGAATCCACATTCAGATTCTGGGATATCATTTCCTCTTTATTTCTAGAACTTAGATTCTGGTATGAGAACAGAGGGAAGGGTTAGAAAAGACTTGTCAGTGGCAAGGAATTCCATTTTGCTCTAGTCTATTTTCATCCATTTTCTGGTAGTTTCCCAGGATATGGTGGTCTTTGTATTGATGGCATGACTGCTATTCTCATGGTGATGTTCACTATGAACCCAAGTCCGTCCACTACTGGATCATCTTATTAGTAGAGGGAAAATGTCTTTAACAGCTGCCTGAGAATGCTTTCATTTCACTCTTTTGCAGAAACAACATCAGAGTAAGTGGGTATATATTTTATCTAGCACAAGTACCCAGGCAGGGAACAGAAGACATTCTCTCCTTAAAAGCATCACTGATTTTAAAAAGAGTCTTCTTTAGCCAGTGCTCCTACCCATCCTCGCTGTTGATGGAAAAACATCCTCCAAAGCCCAATTCAACCAGATTCCAGGACCTGGGATCGAGCAAGGAGACTTGTCACCAGCAAGCCCCATGGGGGAAGCACCTGTCTAGAGACCTTTCATTTGTGAGGGTGCTTAGCATCTTGGTTTTTCAGACACCATTGCAGGGACTCAAAATTAATCAATTTATGTTTGTAATTTAAGAGAAAATGTATTACTTACCGCACTTGCAGGGACTCTCATTTCTTTAATTTTTAATACATAATACCTAAATTTTTTATGCCATGCAGTGCCATAGTAGTTTATATAAAAATGCAAATAGATAAATAAATGAGCCCAGTTCTTAATACAAGGCACATACTCTGTATTTGTTTGTTCTCATCTTTTTTATCCTCTCATCTAACAGGATTCACTGACAAAAAAGGCCAAAATATTGTCATATTAAGGAGTCTTCCCAGTAAATAAAACAAGACATCCTATGTTAAGGTGTCTGAGGAAAGCATTCATTGTAAGGTTCCAATATAGATCATGAAAATGTAACCCTTAAAAAAAAACAGATTATCTGATAATGAGCTATTGTTTTAGTAAGAATCAAGCAGGAGTAATCCTGAGGCAAGACTCTTGACAAATACCAGCCATTTCTTCTGAAACTCTTGTGTTTTGCAAGTAGACGAGCAGTACCACTGGAGGAAACCATCCGTCTTGAACAGGAGTATGTGTGGAGGTCAAGGGACACAAAGAAGCATCCCGTACCAGTCTGAATCATTTTAAAGCAACTGCAAAGTCAGCACTGTTTTATAAGTGTATCCATCTCTAAATGGTCAGAATATTCTTGACTTGAGTTCATCACATCTCACAAAAGATAAGTCATTGGTAGTGACTTAGGAAAGAAGTGGGTTTTGCTAAACTATCTTGGATGACTCTGAAAGACAAAGAAATTCTGTCAAATGAATTTCTGCTTTAAAAATTAGATCAATTGCTTGCGTGCTTTAATTAATTTGAGTATATAAACTAAACATGTTTCTATAGTGGGGTAATACAAGCAATTCTAGGTCTTCTATTGGAGAGATCGAAAGAGAGAAAACCAATAAATCAGATTTTAAAATCTTTTATAAACATAAATAAATTCACAAGTTTAAAAATTAAGGAAAATATAAAAATACATTGAAACCTACACTTATGCTATGTGCAGATTTCTAAATTTACATAATAGTTTATTTTAAAAATAAATAAAAATAAGTTTTTTCTTAATTAATTAGGAGCCATAGCTAAAATTTGCATTCACTATTTTCCCTCAAATTATACAGTAATAAAATATATTCAAATTATCTCAGACATATAAGCTTTCAAAGTTACACACATCATAGATACTCTATAAATGTGATAGATAATCAGATATGAAATACCTTCTAATGAATACCCTAATGCTGCCACAATTGATGACGAATTAGAAAATCAACATATCTTCATTTATAAACTTGAGATTTTCTAGAATAAAATCTTTAACAAAATTGCCAGCCTATAACATAATTATTTTATGAATTTTATTTTTTAGTGTTACTTTTAAAAATAAATAATAGTTTGACCTTATTTTTACCCTTGATCAGTTGGGTCTATTTTAAGAGCTCATAATTGAAGTAATTGGAATCCAGAGGACACAAGATATGTGTGTGTGTGTTTGTGTATATATATATATATATATATATATATATATATATATATATACACATATATGCATGTATGTGGGTATGAGTATGTTTTGGTTTATTAAAGCTGATGAAATGCAAAATACAAAAAATGGACTGTGCTTTTAACAATGGAGATTTATTAGCATACAAATTTACATCTCTAAGGCCATGAAGATGTCCCCATTAAGGAATCAAGGGGATAATACCTTCTCTGAAGACCAGTTACCCGTGAGCTTGGGCTCCTCTCTCAGATAGCAAGGCACATGGTGAAGTCTGCTGGTTCTTCTCTCCCAGGTTTTACTTCTTCAGCTTCTGGCTCTCCATCTACAGTTTTTTCTCTAAACTGCTTTTTTTGTGAACTTCTCTTAATTTCATCTCTTAGCTTCTGTAGGTGTTTTATCCTCTTATAAAGGACTCCAGTAAGAAGATTAAGAACCACCTTGAATGAAATGGGTCAAATTTCAATTGAAACAACCTAATCAAAAGGTGCCACCTACAATAGGTCTACACAGAAATGGATTAAAAGAACACAATATTTTTGGGGGGTACATAGCAGCTTAAACTACCACTATGTATGTATGTATGTATGTATGCAAAACCTGCAAATTTAGAAAATAAATTTGTTTTCTAACCTTTTACAAATTCTGTTCATCCTAATAATTTGCTGACAAATCTTAGACCTAATTCAGTCTTTTAAAATCAATGTTTATGCTGGAACACATGTTCATCTAGGTTTAGTATCTTGCTGTTTTCTTATTTATTAAATGAAAACTTAAAATATTTCAATAAATTGATATTGATTAAATTCAATAATTTTAGTGTAGCATTAGGTTTCTCAGAGGAATGTAAGTAGTTCAGAAGTAAATTCTTGACTTCAAACTATTATAATCTTGAAGAACTTCACTCTACCTCTAGATCTTTTGTATGTATTCACAACGATATGTGATCTTTTTAAACAAAACCATAAATTTACACATCTGGAAATGAGAGTTCAATGTGAGAAAATATGCAATCCAATCAGTATTTATGGACGTTGCAAGGAAAAATGATAAATACTCAAAACAGTCAAAAAAACAAGAATGCTATGATCTCCATATAATAAGAAAGACTAGATGAGTTGCTCAAGTTTATCTGACCAGGTGTCTCTGTCTTACAGTATATGAGGAAGGATTTTGCCTGATGTAGCCCTGAAATACCCACTCTCACCTATTGCATATCAACTTAATAAAATATGAATCTGCATAAACTAGGGAAACAGAGAAAGTGGGGACTTCTTCAATTTTGGGAGCCTCTGTATCCTCTATAAAAATCCTCCTCAAGTGCTGAAAATATAAAAGCCATTTGTGTTTTTGTTTTGTTTTGTTTTGTTTTTATTGTGTTTGTGCTTTGCTTTGTCCATCCTTTATTTGTGTTGTGTCAGGCTCACTCCGCAGGCAAACAATTGAGAAATCCTGTGGATACAAGTTCAACACACATTTAGAATCTGACCATTTCTCACATCTCCACTGCTACAACCAGCCATCACATTCTCTTCTCTGGATTCCTGCCACAGCCTCCTAACCGGTCGCCCTGCATCTTTTCTTCCCCACTTTGATATAAACTCAACCCAGTAGTCTAAGCGATTCTTTGAAAACATATGCCAGATCATGCTATTACTCTCCTTAAAACCCCACAGTACCCTCTCACCACATCTAACTGACAGAAAAACCAACAACTCCCTGCAGGTTCTGTACCCTATTACCTTTCAGACAGCTTCTCTTACTGTTTCCCTCCTTTGCTCTCTGTTCTCTGCCTCCCCTGACTTCAATACAGTTGATTCTGCCTGGAGGCACCTCTGACAATTATCTGTAAGGTTCACATCTCCTGCTCTTTAAGACTCCTACTCTTTAAGATATTGCACCATCTCACTGATGCAGTTGCTGATCATCCTCCTTAAAACTGAACCCTGCCCACCCCCCACCCCCCAGCAAGCTCTACCTCCTTATTATTTTCCATTTTCCTCCTAGCTGCTATCACCTTCTAACACATATTTAGCTTATATATTTAAAAATTTTCCATCTATTGTCTGCCTCCACCTTCCAGAATATACCTTTAATGATGGCAGATATTTCTCTCCATTTTGTTCACTAGCGTCCCTCAAGTGTATATAACAGTGTGCCACATATAGTAATCCCTCAATAAATGTTTTGAATTTTTTAAATATAAATATATATAATTTTTAACCAGCAGTTTCACTACGATTACTTTACTCAACAGATGTACATAATATAGTATATCAAGGATTACATATCAGATTGTCTTTTACAGCATTATATGAAAATGCCAAAAGCAAAAAGAAAAATAGAAATTATACTGTCCACCAATAGAAAATGGATTTGTTTAAATAATAAAACCATTAACAAATAATAGATAACTCTGAAGCTTTTAGGAAAAATTAGGGTGATTTATCTATGATAATATGAAAGGGCTTCAAACTACTCTTATTAATTGATAAAAGCAAGGTACAGAACTCTATGTAAAAGTATGATTCTTTTGTGTAAAATAGTTATTTCCATGTAGATAAAAAAGTATATAAATATACACACACAGGTAAATACATACCACTGCATATGTAAAGAAACAGGAAACAGAAAAAAAACCTGTCATAATAATGTTAACTTTGAGAATGACTGGGGTAGGAAAGGAGGCTTTATCTAATAATATTGTAGTTTCTCTACTGTTTGTTTTTTATACCACATGTCCAAATGTAAAATATCAAGAATTGATAGGAATTTTGATCATTTTAAGTTTCCTCTTTAAACAATACACAGATATGCTTAAGAATGCAATGATACAAACATGTGAGTATTCCTGAAAAAAATTACTTGAAAACAAAATCTAGCCGAACAAGACTAAATCAAATTTTAAAAACCAAAGTAAAGGAAAACAAAACAAATAAAAAAAACAAACCAAAGTAAATAATAAATTATCCATTTAAACACAGAGCTGCTAGTAAAAAACTGTTAGAAATATGCTTAAGTGTATGTGTAACAGAACTATTAGTAACTAGTATAAAACTTGACCATGTAAAAATAGTGATTAAAAACAAAATTGAGAAATTAGTTTAGGAAAGTGGAAGAAAATACAGAAGCAATAAATTAGGCTTTTTCATCCCTGGCAGTCAATCCACGCAGTTTAAACACAAAATATTAATTTAAAAAAAGACAATAAGCCCTGACTTTTTAAAATAAACTTTTTTATTAGGAAGAATTTAGGAGAACTGATCTCTTTATTTTGTGAAGAAATATTTAACGTAATTTTAGCAATGTTTAAAATTGCTGCATTTTCATTTCTTTGTACTCAATTAATAGAAAAATAAATAAAATTTTAAAATTTTAATAGTATGATCCCATTTTAGTAAACTCTTATGCATGTATGTATTCATTTGCCTATGATCTAACTACAATCCATCTATGGCTCATTTTTCCTGTTTATATGCATAGATATGTATCGATAAATAACTTAATGTTAACTTGGTGATTATTTCTGAATGATAGGATTTTAGATACATTTAAGGGTTATATTTATTATTTGCTTATAACTATTTCTTTACTGAGTAAATAGCATATACATAAAACAATCATCCTATTATTTTAAATTATGTCCACCTTCTAGAACAAAGCATTATATTATGAGTGTCACAGCTATGCTAAGAAAGTTGTTCAGAAGTCAGGACAAGCCTTCCACTGGAGTGGTGAGAATAGAACTCACCTAAGAGGGAGGAATGCTCCAGGAAAAAAAAAAAATATATATATATATATATATATAGATAGATAGATAGATATGTACATGTATGTATTTGAATTTGCAAACAGAAAAAACAGATTTAAAAATAAGGTGTAGAAGAAGGTCACTGAGCTAAAGTGGCTTGCATGCAGAGCAGCATCTCAGGAGGTTTCTGCTCAAAAGGCTGGGCTGGGCAAGCGGCTTATATGGTTGTTCTGGACAAAGAGAGGATATGAGGAGGGATGGTGGGGGTAAGGGAGATTGTAAATTGTTTGAGGCAGGCTGACCTTGAGCAAGGGTCAATTAATCAGCAATCTGCAGAAACAGGACAGAGGTCTCCATCAGCACCACAAAGGATCATTATTAAGCCAGCACAGCTAAGTTAGCCTCCCTTTCTTCTTTGTAGTTCTCTGGGTAAAATGGAAGTTAAAGTAAATCAAGGTGGTTAGTAAAGTTATTTATCATGCCAATTACATATCTATCTATCTATATATATAGATAGATATAGATGTATAAAAGATTATTTTAATGTTGAAGAAACTATAGTGAATCTACAATCAAATTTCACAAGCAATTTCAAAGGGTTGCTTATTGATTGGGTAGGAAATGGGGATTTGGACCAGTTTGCCAAAGACTTTTCTAATGTAGGACTGGAGGGTGGGGCCGGGAACAAGCAAGTCTGAAGCGACAACAGTGGAAGTATCTTCCCTAATGTTGCACCTTCAGGAGCTACTAGCAATTAACCAGTTATCAATCCATTATGTGTTAACTAAAGAAACCACATTGTATTCTTCAGGAGATGGGGAGCTACTGAGTTCCTTTGAGGAGGCAAAGAGTAGGGCAGCTGTGAGCCAGAGGAGCAGGGAGACCCTCAGGGGCTCTGGCAAGGCCATTGTCCAAGGAGGAGATGGTGAGGGAGAAAATGAAAGCTCTGGCTGCTTCTGAATCTGACCTATTCACAGACTTCACCTGATGTATATTTCCTCCCACAAATTTAAGTCACTTTAAACTTCTGACACATCATTAAATCCTTAAATGGACTAAGACCTGAGCTTCTAATAGCCATCTTATATTCTGCTTAGAGGTGGCACGCAGTCTTTTACATCTTCTAGGACTTAATATGCAAAGTGGTTGAAGGGCATAAGAAAAAGTTTGAGTTGGGAATTTAAATGGTAAGTTTAACTTATTCTGATCATCACAGTATTCTAGCTAAAGAAAGAAGCTCAGCTCTCCAAACAATAGCAATATTTTCCTAATATATATGTATGTGTGTGTGAACATGTCTGTGTGATTATATAAGTCATTACTTTTCCAGCTCCATTGTGCTATTCGAAATACAGATGTGAAGAAGGAGGTTTTATAAATTATACCCTGGTGCTTTAGTTCCTGACTTGGAAGCCATATTCATATTCCCTCACTCATTCTATGGGAACTAAACAGGAAAAACGAAGAAAAAGAGAAAGAGATTTTAATTACCTCTGAGTATAGTGCATTTAAAATTACTCTCAAGTGTCTCCCTGACTCACTTGCCTTCTAATAATACGACCATTTTGAAATGTGAGGCACCAGAAAGACTGAAATGTGCTTAAAAAAAAAAAAAAGAAATCCATGGCACCTGCAGGAAATGGTAATGAATCAAAACTTACTCAAATTCCACATAATCCAAATGCAAATAGTGTGAAATGAAGACAGACATTATGCCACTTTGGCTAGTTTGTCAAATGAAAGAAAATCTCAGTGAGTCTGAAGTATCTCTGTGTTTTATTTCATGATTTAAATGTAAAAATGATGATTGACACGGCTGTCCGAACTAGTCTGAAAGTTAGGTAACCTTGTAAATCAGGTTACTTTAGTGATTCAAGTAGACGGTCCTTAAATTAATGTCATTAAATGTGTCTTCCCTACACCTGGAATGTTTTGTCACCGTCTCTGCAGATTGGTGATCACTTTCGATTTATTTGGTTGGAAGAAGGTCCACAGGGATTTTCAGAAATTTTAACCTAGTGATTCCAAACCTTGAGGATATCTCTTCTCACATCTACATAAATCGGAGAATGATTGTTTCAATCAGAGATGGCCACAAGTCTCAGAGGGGACCAGGGTACATACTGGAATACACTGTTGGAAAAAAGTCTCAGGAGAGGAGGGAGATTTTCTATCGTCTGCCTTCTGAGGGTCCTCTAACCTCTCAGGCCATCACTGGTCACATTTGCTAAAGCGAGCCTGTAAATAAAACAGCTGCTTCACATCCCTTCATTTAATAACGTGGCGTGAGCATTATAGATTTTGTTTTCAGAATTCTCCGTATCAAATATTCACACATGACAAGCATTTCTAACTATAGCTGCTACTGCCAGCAGACAGTCCAACGCTGAGGCAGGCCTCCTAGTGAAAACATTAGCAAGTGATAAAAGGGATAAATTAAAGACATATTGGTGTTTAAGTGAGGTTTTCATCCTCATTTGGGAACCACTGGAGAGGGGAGCATTTTGTAGAAAAAGTGAGCAGCCCTGTGAGGTATTTAATTGCACATGTCTCTACCTGAGGAAGTATGTAATAAATGGTCAGTTATTTCCTTCTTACTAAAAGGAATGAATTTGACCGACAGGTCTCTACATGCTGAATAGTCTCCCTTCTCCAAATGCCTTTGATTTTGTTCTCTCCTCTGCATCTTCCTCCCATTTTGTTTTAGTTTACACTAGCCACTCTATCTTGGACAACTGCAAGCACTGCCTAAATTTTCTTCTTTTCCCAAGCATCACTCTCTTGCAATATGTTGTCAACATTCTTGTTACTCAGATTGTGCTCCTTGGACCAGCAGAAGAGTTATCTCCTGGTTGCTTGGTAGAAATGCAGATTCTCAGGATCCACCCCCGACCTACTGAATGAAAATGTGCATTTTAACAAGATTACAAGTTGATTCCAAGGCACATCAAAATTTGAGCAATACTGTTCCCCGTCACCACTAGAGTGACTTTTCTAAAACATATAACACTTTGCTGATTAAAATTTGAAGATACCCAAATACTCAGTCCTACTCAACACCCAGCATGAACTGCCAATACAAAACAAAAGTCTATGCCTAATGGAATCTGTCTCCAGGCCCTTAAGTTCAGCCTCATCTTCTACTCCCCACCACAATCTGCAATTTGCACCCTGCTTAGAATTTGAATTCCCCTTCTTCTGCATTCTCTCTTGCCTCCCTCTTGCCATGCATCTCTCTGACTCTAGTCAGTGGCTCATTTGATTAGACAGAGTGCACTTGGACAATACAGGAAATCTTCCTATTTTAGCATCTATAGCATTTATTATATCTGCAGAGTCCCTCTGTGTTGTAGCATAACATAGTCATAGTTTCCAGGGATTAGAGCACGGGCACCTTTTGGGGACCATTGTGCCTACCCCATATTCCTTACCCTTTTAGAACCAGAAACCCTGATAGTTTCTATCATAAAATGTTGGAATAAATAAACAGTTATAAAACATTTACAATATAAAATATATCTCCTTAGATACGCTCTTTTGGTGCATGGCTCAACACTATACAGCAACCCTGATCTACAGGCAGTTCAAGCAAGTATTGGATACACTGAAACAGCTTGGATACAGTTTGAGTTATACAATTTCCTACCACTCTTGCGCCATTTCCCTACATAACTTGCCAATATCTGAACCCCAGTGTCTCACTTTTCACTCCCATCAATCTCTCTGACTCTCCTCTGTGATATTGATAGTATTTCTTTCCTTTAACTGAAACATTGATGAATAATGAGGGCATAATAAAGTTAACTTCTAAGTGCTCTTTGCAGAAGAGTGGCATTTATAGATATAAGATGAATACAATTATACTTTATGAAAAATCATCAGGAAAGCTAATAATTAAGGCCACCACTATCATTTCCTCGGAGCTTACCAGTTGATGATTTTAGCCATCATACCATATAAAATAAAATGACATGTTTGGGTTCCATAATGAAATGTTTTGTGTAGAACACTAAACTAATACATAAGCAACAAAAACAAAATGACACACAAAGTCATTCAGTGTAGCATATTCTCATTAACATAGATGCATTTGGGCCAAACCACACATTTATTTATTTCTCACTTGCACAATGTACAGATTCATGAATATTTATTCTGCACTGCAATCATATTGTCCCCAAAATATGTGTATGTTTTGTTTGCTGGAATAGAGGAATACTAATTTCCTTTTATGCATTTTAAGAACGGTGCTCCAAGGAAGCCATGTTTTGTTTTGATTTTTCTTTTTCAAGTAGAATAAGCCTGAACAATTGAGAGAAAACAAGAGAGGCTTTTGTCTGTCTGTCCTTTTCTGAGTCCTTTCTCAAGGAAGGAAGAACTGAAGTAAAGAATATGATAGATTATTGTGAGAACTCCGGGCCCAGGGCCTTCCCCAAGTGTCTTGAAGACTGCACGCAGCTGCTTGCGTGACCTAGGGCAGTTAAGGTTTGACCTATTCTCCTTGTAAAATCAGGAAATGCAATCTATATCTACCTCCTCCCTGAAACTCCCTGAGATACTGTTATCTACAAGATAATCTATAATCCTCCCCTCCTCCGTGTTGATTACAATCAATCCCTCCCTAAGTAGCGAGACCCCCGCTCCTGCCTTTTGCTCTCATACCCATTGGAATGTGGAGCCCTTATAACCAGCTTATTCAGCACCCCCAACCCCTAAAGTGTGGAGTATCTTCATGTTGATCTCTGAACCCACCACCATTCAGAGTATCTCCTGAATCCAGGCAATGTGACCGACTTCCATTTTTCCTTGTAAGTAAGCCCAAATGAAAAGTTCATGCTTCTGAACATGCCCAGCATCTTTTTTGCCCAGCATCTTCTTTGGCTTCTTGGTAGCAAAGGCCCAGTTGGGCCGTGACAATTATATTATCACTGAGCAAATTATATTATCAGTGTTTGCATTTTTCCCTTTTCTCCATAGCTCTAGTTATCTACTTATCCATGCCAGGCAGTAACCCCCAACTCTGAGCTCTAAAATTTTTTACTCTCTGTTACACACTATTAATGCAGAAAATGGAAAAAAATATTTTCATGCCCTCATATAATTGCTTCTTTCAGTGATTCTTTTGGGAATACCTATGGTACCTTTACATTGTTTGGGATCTAGACTAATATAATAGATTGCATTTATCTTTACAACCCAAATAAAATGCTGCACTTTCCATGCAACCTTCTTTGAACACTCTCCCCATTCCCATGTTGCTGCACTCATAAAATAACTTTTTTCTTTAAATACCAGAAGCTTACATGTAATTTTTTTCTTTAAGCATATTAAATAAAATAGATGGAGATGAAAAACAAGATTTGGGGGTGGGAGAGAGAAAGAGGAGAGAGAAGAGAGAATATGTATCTTCTCTGCCTAAGGTCTAAAACCATTAAGTCCTAAAACCTTGTATTACTTATTGACTACTTAGCACAAAGCCTAATGCACAGCGGGTGGTAAGGAGCCTCCACAAGGAAATGGATGCATATTTGAGTGCATTTTGTTCTCTGCTACAGTGAGAAGCAAAATGCCTTGACAACAGTAACTTGTAATTTAACTATTTTCAGGGAATGCACTCCAGTTATCATCATCCACCCTTTAGACTCACAGGCAACTCTAGTGAATGTGGAATCATCCTGTTTCCTCAATTATAGATGAACACAATTATAATCAACAGCCAGTGTCTCTATGACTTTCCCAAATTACCCATCTAGAGGCAGTGCTGGGACAGAATTCCAGCTTTGGAGCATTCCTTAGTCTTTCAACACTGCTACCCTGCTTTATCACCAAAATTATGGAAAGTATTTTCACAAAGAAAACCACTATGGCCAGAAGAAGAGCTGAGAACTTTGAATTATTTTAACACACCTCTAATTGTTTTCTTATATATCAATATCTACACAGACCACAGAGATAAAAGAGACTCTAGTGTAATAGCTCCAGGAAATGCTATCCTGAAACACCATCAGGCATTTGCTTCATCTGTTAGTGCATATGTTCCTAAAAGTCGATGCCGCGTTTCATCAAACTCTACAATGCTCTGAGGATATGACAGCTTGGGAAACAGGAGATTCAGAGGTAATTTACACTGTAATATGTTGGTTGTCAACTTCCTCAAATCACAAACACCTTTTAAAAGTTTGGAAGGGAAACATGGGCACCTTGTATGTCATAAAAATCTCAAGTCACTTCATACTCTCCTTACTTACTGCAAAGAAACTTTAAGGGCCCCTGGGTGCTAAAAATCATGGCATAAGGATGTGTTCCTATTCCTCAGTTAAGAATAAATTCTACCATTGATTAGTTCAATCTTCCCAAGATATTTTTAAATCAGTTTTTACTGTTCAAAGGAGTACTCTTCAAAAAAGTTTCAGTCTAAAAAAAATTTCTCTTTATGGACAATTATTAAAAGAAGTGATTCTGTTGAAATAATCTATCATAAAAACTTGACACATTTTCTTGATACCTGAATTAATGACACCATGGAACACTATTTATTAAGGAGAATGTTTGGGGCAATATCACATTGAACAAATTCACTTCTCCCTGGTGTCTATTTTATTCGATAAAAATAAGTCAGGAGTTCGTGGGCAATTATTTGGGAACTCAAAACTTGCATAGAAGACAAGAGTTTTGACAGTTATTTCTGCATTAAAATATTTTGTGTTTTATAATTAAAAGCTGTTTGCACTATTTAATATATTCAACAAATCTTTAAAGAACATTTCCTGTATCTCTGTCACTGTTTGAGGTGTTAGGAATATTTCAATAAAACTGAATACACAGTGCCTTAGGAAGCTTATATTCTAGTTGGTAAAAAGAGGCAATAAACTAGCAAACAATTAAATAAACAAAAATTAATGATATGTAAGGAAGGAAATACATAGGCTGAAATTATATAAAATTTCCAAAGGAAATGTGGTGATTTGGACTGCCTCAGATAGGATGTTCAAGGTAGATGTCTCTCAGAGAAGGTGACATTTGACCTAGGAAATAAAGAACGAGAAGAAACAAGTAATAAAGGGAAATTGGGAAAGAACATCATAAAGAGAGAACAAGGAACAGAGGGGGAAATTATATAAACTATGTTTCTGATAGTATGCATCCCTCCAAGTATGTTCTATGAAATTCCAAAGACAATACACACACATACATACACATACAACACAACACAACACAATTCATACATGACCCAAGAAGCTTGTAAAATATTCCTGGAGAGAAACAATGTGTTTTAGTATAATCAAGAATCTAAGAAATTTTGAAGGGCAGGGAAACATGTTTGTGAATGGTTTCAAAATTTCTTTAACCATGAACTTCTCCAATGTGCTTTGAAAATTATTGCATGTTAACAGAGTAATTATTGCATGTTAACATCCATTGAATTAGAAAAATCAGGTGTAGGTAAATCATCATCGTTGTCATCATCACCATTTTAATTCTGGCTATAATAGAGGTGGGTTTCAATAGAAGAGTGTATAACGTCCATCTCCATAGAGTCATTCAGCTGTCATTACTCTAACAAGTCATACAAATTTGATCTCCTCCATTTTCAATGCATATTTCCCCACCAATCCATATCTTGCTCTTTATTTCCTAGATCATGCATTTCCATCCTTTTTCCTAGACTAATGCATCAGCACCTTTATAGAAATCCTTGCCTCCACTATGTTTTCTCAAATGTACCTTCTACCAGCTTTCAGGGTTCTCTCTAAAAATACTCATCTGAACATATCATTCCCCTTCTTTAAAACATCTTGCCACTGACAGTAAACCCTAGCTCCTCAACATTTTACAGAAAGAGGCTGCGTGAGCTTGTGGGGCACATCTCACCCCACCAGTACTCTACTCTCCAGGAGCTCTATACAGATCTCATTCTTGGTTTTGGGGGTGTCTCTGCTCAACACCTCCCATCTACCTGGGTTACACTTAAATACCACTTCCCCTATCCCTTTACCTTGATCTAATCAGTCCCTACGCATCCACTTTTATTATGAGTGTCATTATTAATACACATTTTGGTTTTGTGGCAGGTCCTGGAGAAACTGTGCGGGGAAGTGATTGCAAAGCAGGTTCTGAATTCCGACCCTGTGCTCACATGCCAGCAGCTTGCATAGCTTCTCTCTACCTCCTTTCATTGATTTGCAACGTGCGGCTAATCACACTTCCTGTTTTTCAGATGTGTTGAGGGAATTCTATCAACTAATCGTGTAAAGAGTTCAGAAGAGTGTTTGGCAAACAGATAGTAAATAGCTACTATTATTACTATCCTATTTTATCCTCACTTCAGGCATGCAATTTATCAAATTATGCAAGGTTTTGAGAAATTTTTGTAGTTTGCACTAGGTCACATAGAGTAAATGGTAGAGATGGTTTATGAACCCAGATGTGTATTATAGCAAAACATGTGCCTTTAATCTCCCTAATATCCCTCCATCTAATGCTCAGTTCTGGGATATTGTCTCTAGAAAACACTTGACTTCTGAAGCACTTTGCCCACAGCCCTAATATTGGACTGTGTCTTTAGACACCGAGCTATAATTATCTGAGTATGTAAATCTCTCTTTCAATAGACTAGTCATAAGGATATTTTGGAGGCTTGAGAGTAAGATCAACATGTCTTTTTCTTCTCTACACTTCCAGCATTGAACAAAGTAACTTTCATGAAGCAAGCAGTCAACACATTTTTTAAATGAGTGAATGAACGAATGGGTGGATGGGTGGATGAATGAAGTTGTTTTAAATTAGCCTTCAGGATAAAGGATGAGTTTACTATGATGTGTGTGGGGTTGTTGGTGTGGGGGTGTGCACAGTTTTGTGTGCATATGTGATTTTAATTTTTTAATAGAAACATCTTTCTGAAACAAAATGCTGCTTTTTTCTCAAGTAAATGATGAAATGTGAATTCTTATAGAAAACAGTATGTATTTTATTCATTAATTTGTAGTTTAGCTTCATTACAACCATAAAGTAATTGGCCCTCACATCCTTCAGAGGTGCACAATGGATAACTTTTTTCCATTATATAAATGATAATTTCTTAAACAAGCTCACACGTTTTTTTTTTTAAAGAAGACTGATTAAGCCTTTTTCTCCCTGCCTCAGCTAATCCAAACAATAATCTTTTTATAACCTTGGTAAAACCGTGAATGTTAATAAGCTTAAGAGAGGAAAAAAATAAAGAAAACCTTTATTTAATAATATAAAACCTATAACTTCTGTAATAAAGAAAAAAACAATAAAAAACTAATGATTTTATAAATAAGAAATACACCTCCTGGCATTGCTCAAGTCATTTTGCCTGAAGTACACTGTTGTTACTTCAACCCTTTCTATGAAATGAGGTGCTCTGAGACTATCACCAGTTACACATTATGGGCACAGCTGCATTATATTTTTGCTTGTAGATACAATTATTGTCTTCAGATCTATTTCTTTACTATGCCTGGCTGTGTTCCTGCCCAGCTCTCAACAACCCTCTCCAAACACATGCACATTAATTATTATGAAACTTATTTTCTTGAACCTCATTTGGAGTGAGCACTGAAGTGAAAGAATTCATTTTTGTAGTTTTCTTCCTTTATTTCTGACTTTCATAATGTAGAAATGAAGGCAAAGCTTCCCAAGTTGGTCAGTTATAGAGAAATGTCTAGGTGCTTAATTAATAAAGCCATTCAAAAGTATCACAAAACACTGGAAGTCCAGAGAAAGATCTTACTAATTCACCTACTCAAGAAGTAAATTATCTTTTCTGGACAATATTTCATGCAAGACAAGAAACCCTCGGCATAGATGTAACATCCTAAGTGGGCTGTCATTGTCAAAGCCCTGCTAGATAAATCTGAGACTTCCTTAATTAGTATAAATAAGTTATGGCATGTGCTCTGACTTCTTTCACACAGTGCTTCCTTTGCTAATAGCATTACAAAAATAATCATAATAATTTTGGAAATGTGAGTATAATTCAATACAAGTACTTTAAGCTTTAAAAACACAAGGTGTGTCATTTAATAAATGAGAATGGGTAATACAAAGAAAAATGAATGAGTCAATTTTATCTTCAAATGTTTTATGTTCTTTTATGGAGCAAACTGGTATGCCAGTTATGACACTCAGTTTATCTTTGTATATCGTGCAATTTTTCACTATGAGGTGTGCAAAAAATTTTCAAAATATTTATACAGCCAAAAGGTGGAAACAAACAAACAAAAAAGGCCCCCAACAGTAGACAGCAGACTATCACACAGTAATGATGACTAATGGGCTACCATCAAACAGAACAACTTGGATCTGCCTTGAACAATAAGTGAGAAAAGCCAGACACAGTGCTTAAAACCTGCTTGTCTTCATTTATATATAATTTTAAAATAGGTGAATCTAATCGCATTAGAAGGCATCATAGTATTTACTCTTGGACTTGAAGAAAGCAGGAGACATCTGGGTTACAGGACTTCACTGCCATTGTTTGCTGGAGGTACTGTGACAAATACCACTCAGGGGATGGCTTAACCAACAAGCATTTATTGTCTCATGGCTCTGAAGACTAGAAGTCTAAATTCAAGATGTCAGCAAGGCCATGTTTTCCCCTGATGGTTATCATCCTGGCATGGCAGCCCTCTGGCACATGGCACTCTCTCTCTCCTCTCTGGCATTTGCTGACTTCTGGCTTCTCCTGATGACTTATGGTTTCCTCTCTTTATAAGACCTCCAGCCATACGGATTAAGGTCCACCCCGATTGAATGTGGCCTTATCTAAAATAGGATATCTAAAGATCCCATTCATTCACAAATGAGTCTGCACCTTAACTAATAACAGCATCTTCAAAAGTCCTATTTACAAATAGGTTCTCATCCATGGATTGTGGATTAAAACTTAAACACGTCTTTTGTGGGACACATGATTTAATCCCCAACAGTTAATGTCACTTGATCAGAATGCTAGCTATATAGGTGTGCTCACTGTGAAAATATATTGATCTGTACATTTCTTATCTGTACAATTCTCTGTATCTAGACTATATTTCAGAAAATATGTTTCAAAGCATAACCAGCACTAACTGGTAACATCAGAAATTTCATTAACATTTACAGAGATAAAAACTAACTTTACAAATTAAGAGAAATAAAATCCGTTTTTGTAATCACTAAGCCCCTACAATCTTTCACCTTTCAGAAAAAAAAACGGTTGGTTAAAAAAAGAGAAAGAGAGATAATAATGGTGAGAAAAGTTATGTTAACACATTATTTGGAACAGAAGAAAAACTATCATTAAAATTTAAGATTAGATAAAATATACTGAACCAAATGGGTAGAAATTAAAACTATATTTTAGCTTTTTGCTTCACTGATTCTCAATAAGAACACAAAAAACTGGTTGTCCTTGAATTAGATGGGTGTTGAACTACAGAAATACGTCTTTCTTTTGTTCCACTCAATTGACTTCTAGGAGAATAGCGGCTGACCTCATTTTAATTAGAAACAAATATTTTCATGTTGCATTAATTTTAGTATATTTGAAAAAAAAAATATATTACTCCTGGTTAATTCCTCATACCCTCACTGATCTCATTTTTTCATAATGTGTTTTCCTAATTATTGTACTAAGAGTTATTTTTATGAACCATAATCTAAAAACAATGAAATTTTATTGAGCTTAAGTCTTAAGACCTTGTGAAAATAATCCTGAATTTTGTTTGGAATAGTGCTTCTTTGGTTATCTTGTAGGCTTATAATTAAATTTATTTTTATATTTAAATATTAAGCTCAGTAAAGAATAGCCAGATGAATATCTTTGCTCTAGAAGAATGAAGAAAGTATATATGTATATTTAGATAGATAGATAGATAGATAGATAGATAGATAGATAGATATGGTTATATAGATGTAGGGAGATACTGTTTATATTACGCATGCCAAATACATGTTTATAAACCAGACAAGGAATAAAAACATCAGGATGATATTATGAAAGATATGATGTTGGTTTTCAAAACACTTGACTCTGAGGGAATTTAGAAGGATGAATCACACAGCAGTCTCAAAATGCTTATCCTCCATTTTTCATATATACGCTATTGAGATAATGGTGATGAAAACACTCTTTCAATTCTATAGTTTTTATTATTTTTAGAAGCATAGTTTTATGTTAGATAGTGGTAATTTTGCTGAGTAGTCCCATTAATTTTTTATGTTTATTATGGTTACACCCTCTTGTTAACCTTAGTGATCTATTATCCAAAATATTCTGGACTGGTAATAAATCATTTAATCAAAATTCAATTCAAGTTAGGAATCATGAACATTACACAACCTGAGACCTCAAATATTTTATTTTGGCTTAAAACTCTTATCTGTACATTTATTCAATTTAAAAAAACAGAATTTCACATAATATGGGTAGCTTTTTCTTTGTAATATTACTGCTGATTGGGATTCTGCCTCATTTTTCTAGCATAAATCACCCATGATTCCACATCTTCAGGTTTCCAATTCAGGTTTCTTTAAAATGATGTGTGGGTGTCTGCATTTTTTTTTTACCCTAACTAATATAACACTTTTCAATTCACTGCCATGACTTAGCAAGAATTTTCAAAGCATTCAACATAGTTGTGTTGTTTTGTTTTCAGTTTGGAAACATCAATTATTTTCTGTTTGTTTGGTTCATATAAGATTTAATTAAGCTATGCAATTGCAATAACAAGAACAGCAGGCATAAACCAGTTTGGGAGCACATGTGACTGACTCAGACATACAGCTCAGTGGGGGAGAGCTGAGGTCACTAGCACACTGGAAGGTGGTCGGCCAGTGGTGAGCCTGAAGCCTGCCAAGCACGTCTTTCCGTGGGCTTCCCGTAAGAAGTGGAATGGGTAGGTTGAGCCAACAAATCAGTTAAATTGAGGTTGGTCAGGAAAGCTTTAACTGTACCTGACTCCCACTTTCATTAAAATTTGAACATACATTTTCTCTATTTTAAAGGGGCAGAAATGTGACTGTTTTGCCTTAGGTATACCCCAAAGTCCTAAAAGTATTGTCAACTCCCTGTGAAAGTCTTGCTCTTCATTGCTCTGGCTGAGAAGACTGGAATATTAAGTGACGATGGAACTTTACAATTACTATGGGAGCCAAGTTCATCATCACCCAGAGGGCAAATCACAAGTGAGTTGGCTGATACTACCTCCACACTTGGCAGCATAAAAACCATGGCAAAGCCAACACAGCTCCAAGTGGGCAAAGCAAAGAGGTCAACAAGATCTAGAACAAATTCTTAAGGAGGAACACCTCCTCCATTCTGCTCTCTCTGCTCTTTGCTCTTTAAGATAGTTCCTTACAAGAAAAAATATTCAGTGAGTTCATACTAAAGGAAAAATGCAATCGTTGGACAGTACTACCTGGTGATTAAAAAATAACATACCAAAAAGAAAAAAAAAAACTTCTTTAAAATATTTGCATCTTGGAGATTTTCTAATCACCTGAAACTGATTGGATTGTAGTAACTGATGCTATAGCTGCATATTGATGGTCTGGAGATACAATCTTACTAGATCTTAGATACCCTATTCAGCTTCAGAAGAGAAAGAGGAAAGAAACAACAACAAAAAAAATACGAAACTGGAGGCATAGCATCTGGCTCCTGGAGGATCATGTGCATAGTTATGGCATTATTCTTTTCACCTGTGGTATAATTAATGGCTGTTGTTCTCTCTCACCAACTAGCAATCAACTTGAGAGAGGAGATCAAGAAATGAAATTCTGTCCCTTGTATCTCAAATATCTAGCTCAATGCATAATATAATATAATTATATAGATACATATTATAATGTAATTTAGTGAATGAATGAATCAACATGAAGACTTTTATGAAGCAGTGTCTGTGCACAGAGACCACGGAATACCACTTATGAGCTAGAAGACAACATTTTTGCCTTGATACCCAAGAAGGAACATAGGGAATGGTTACCTAAAGATAAAGCTTAATGATAATATTATAATGTTCTGAAAACTCTTTTAAAAAGAGAAAATTTTATATGAAACCCCATTTTAGACATGAAAACAATTTAAATTGCAACATTATTTTAAAAATTCAATGTAAACATTGGCATAAGATATTAATGGTTTTAGCTCTTACACAATTATAAAACAAAATGAATTTTAAGAATAAATACAAGTAAAACTAAAGCAAAACCAAAGCTAGAAAATCAATAAAGTTCATTCATTTGATTAATAAAATTGATAATATTTTACTTTTTAATAAAATTAAATTAATTAGTTTAATACACTTAAATTCATTGTTTAAATTAGGCGTAAATTTAGTGTGGTCACTGAGTTTTGCTACAATTAGAGCACAAAAAGTGGGTTGCATATTAGGTCTATGTAATTATGGCTTTAAATTTCACTTACTTTTAACTTTTGAGCAAGATGAGAATCATGTGTATGAAATCAATATCATAGCCATTGTGTGTTCTTTTTACAATGTCATATTGAACCACTAAATCATTTATCAATTGAATTGTTCCTCCCAAAATATAATACTGAAAGACTACATTTTCTTAAAAAAAATCTAATATCATGTATATTAATATTTTTATGTAGGGTAATAAGATTGCATATATAAAATGATCAAGAAATTATTTAACATAAATTAAAATATTTTGTACTAACAAATGTCTTGAGAATGTATGCTTTGGCATTCCCAATTTATAGATGTGCAAACTGAGACTTAAGAAAGTAACTTAACTAAGCTAACAGTGTCAGGGCTGAGATTCAAAAGCAAGTTATTTGACTCAAGATGTTTGCTTTTTGCAGGTAATACTGTGTAAATATCTGAATGTTAAATGAGCTTCCCAATATCACTCTATCTATTAATAATCAAGTTAGAGTAAGAACCCATATCTCTAGACTTAGATCAAAAAACTTTTTCATATACCATGTTCTTTATTTTATTTTGCTTTCATGACAATTGAGCTATGCATATGCTCTTTTTATTTGGTACATTTGTTCCCATGGAACAAGGATTGTTTCTAATTTTCTCTAAAATGGTATTTGCAAAGAGGAAACTTGCGATAGTGATAAAACAATAAAAATCAGCTTTTGGCACTAATGGGAAAAGGTAGTTAAATTACAGAATAGGTTTCATTATGAAACGTTGAAGTAAAATATCACAGCACACCAAAAACCTTTGTATTTGATTTAGTACTTTTGTTATTGGTGGTGGGCATGACTTAGTAAAGTAGTAAAATAAATGTGTAAAACTTAATGTGAGAAATTACATAACATTTATTATGCTGAGCCTGTTTGTGTAAAAGGAAACTGTAGACACATGTTCAAATAGTAGCAGAGGTTATAAATACTGGATAATTATTACTATTTCTACTAAAAGAAAAATTGAAAGTTGTTAAATGAAAATATTTTCTAGAGGGAAAATGTTTCTCTAAATAAGGTCAGGTAAATTATAGGTAAGTTTACATAAATGGTTAATCAGGTAAACTTCTGATAGATGTTAAGAATAAATGAATTCATGAGTACACTTTCTAAACAATATTCCAAAAGAAGAAAACCTTCAGAGCTATTTATTACCTTGTATTAGAAAGTAATTCTCCAGAATAACATGAGAAATTGGGTATACAGAAGGATGTTCAAATTTGCTAATGCTGCCAGAATGCAAAACATCAGAAATGGATTGGCTTTTATAAAAGGGGGTTTATTTGGTTGCACAGTTACAGTCTTAAGGCCATAAAGTGTCCAAGGTAACATATCACCAATTGGGTACCTTTACTGGAGGATGGCCAATGGTGTCCAGAAAACCTCTGTTAGCTGGGAAGGCACGTGGCTGGTGTCTGCTCTGGAGTTCTAGTTTCAAATTGGCTTTCTCCCAGGACATTCCTCTCTAGGCTGCAGTTCCTCAAACATGTCAGTCTTAGTTGCTCTTGGGACATTTTTTCTCTCTTAGCATCTCCAGAGCTTTCAATGGTCATCTTCAAACTGTCTCTCATCTGCAGCTACTCTCTCAGCTCCTGTGCATTCTTCAAAATGTCCCTCTTGGCTACAGCAAGCTCGCTCCTTCTGTCTGAGCTTATATAGTGCTCTAGTAAACTAATTAAGGCCGATGCTGAACGGGTGGGGCCACACCTCCATGGAAATCATCCAATCAGAGTTATCACCTACAGTTGGGTGGGTCACATCTCTGTTGAAACAATCAAAGAATTACAATCTAATCAATAATAATACGTCTGCCCACACAAGATTGCATCAAAGATAATGGCGTTTTGGGGGACATAATACATCCAAACCAGCAAAAAGGGTGAAAGACTATGAAAGGGAACTACCAGGTATCCAAAACAAAATCAAAAATGCTTTATTGATATTATCTCATTTAATGGACACAACTGATCAAAGATATTTAAATTTTTGCTATGTAGACTTGTCTCATTAAAGATATTTGTGGCTGCTGGCAGAAAATGATGAAGCACGTTAGTTATAAATATAGGTTACATCTCTTAGGGCTTTTTTAGTCCATAAAGTACTTTCATGAGCCTTGTTTCATTTAATTATTATAATAGTCTCTAGAGGTAATATTATAGCCTATTTACTGAGAAGAGACCAGTGTTCCAAGAGTTCAGAGAAAGCCAGGTTTCAGAAGCCAAATTTTTTCTCTAAAAGACTCTTGAGAGAAAGGTAGATCCCTGTGGTTGGAAGATGTGGGATGTTAGCAGGAGAGCAAGGAGGCTAAGGATGGGAACTAAATCAGATGTGGTCAGAAATAACAAAAAAGCCCAGGCAGTAAAACAGATGTAAAGGTCAACATGTGAGCAACAACAAAACCAACTTCCTTATGCAACATATTTTATTAAGTAAATCATACAACAAATGTCCATTGAGTCCAGCTGTGTGCTATGCACTCTCCTAGGCTCTAGGCATACAACAAGAAAAAAACAAAACACTCCCTCCTGGAGCAGACTCTACATCCTTGTAAAGATAAACAACAACAACAAAAATAGAATATACAACATAAGGTGAAGACAATGGTAGTGCAATAAAGAAAACCTCAGTAGAACAACAGGATACAGAGTTGCAGACGTGCTATTTTATGATAGGGTGGTAAAGAAAGCCCTTTCCATGGTCTTAATTCTAAAACAGAATAGAACAGAATGAAAGGAGCAAAAACTTTTTTAAAAATAGGGAATGCAAATATCTATAGAGAGAGTGTTAGCTACAGTCAGACAGTGTCATAGTTCCCTAGGGCTTTGGTCACAACATACCACAAACTGGGTGGCTTAAAATAACGTATTGTCTCAGCTTCTGGAGGCTAGAAATCAAATAAAGTGTCAGCGGGGTCTTCCCAAGCTTGTGGGGTGGCTGGCCAGCAGTACGTGGCATAACTCAGTCTCTGCCGCCATCACAAGACCTCCTGCTCTCTGTCTTCCTTTTTCTTTGATGGACACCAATCAGACTGGGTCAGGGCCTACTCTCATCCAGTTTGGCCTCATCTAAATAAAATCTCGAAAGATCCTATTTTCAAATAGGATTGCATTCATGGGACCTGAGGTCAGGATGTGAATCTGTATTTTTCCATAACACAAAGGAAGCACCAAGAGCTGGGGCTGAGACAAGAACCTGTTATATTCAAATAAGAGCAGAGAGCACTCTAGGGCTGGCGTATGCATAGTTGGCAAGGGAGAGATGATTGAGAAATGTATTTGGTGAGCCAGTGAAGACCAGCGGTCATAAGATCTCATGATAAGGACTTGAATTATATTTTTTTGTTAAAAAAAAAGAATTGGAGAACCTTGAAAAATGCATGAAAAGAGCTGATTTATATTTTGGCGGGACCTCCCTGGCTTCCATATGGGGACAAGACTGCTGTGGGATCAGTGTGGAAACAGGGAAATCAGTTAGGGGATTGTCTAGTAAAATATATTCAACTATTCAGGAGATAATTGTGGATTCAGCCAGGGTGGTAGTAGTGGAGGTGGTGAGATGTAGTGATATTCAGAGAATATTTTGAAGGTGGAGCCAACAGGTTGTGGGATGAATTGGATGTTAGTTATTAGAGTGAGATAAATCGAGAGTGTCATTTAGTTGTCTAGTCTGAGCAAGTGAATGGTGGTGCCATTATTTGAGATCTGGGCCCTAGGGGTGGAGCAGATTAGGAGAGGAAATCCAGGGGTTTGGTTTTGGACATGTTAAGTGTATGATATCAACGCAATGAAAACACTAATCTTCAGAGAAGGGGGTCAATGGAGGAACTCTAATATGTAGAGATTGGAAGAAGAGAAGGACCCAGAAAGAAGCTTTAAAAAGAGTGTGCAGTGTGATGTGTGAAGGGTGGAAAAAATATGGAACATGAAAGTGAAGAATGTGAAAACCACATGGAATGAGAAAAGAAAACTGTTTAAGGAGAGAGTAATAAACTCTGTTAAATGCCTCTTGAAGTCAGGTAAGATGATGAGATTGATCTTTGACTTGGAAACAGGGAATCAAGGACAAGAGCCAATATGGTGACACGGAAGAGAAAAACGTTAGAATGAACCATGTATAAGAGAGAACATTAAGGGAGTAGAGAGGGCCTTATAAGGAGCTTTGTCATAATGTGGAGCAGAGGACAGAGGTAATGGGTGGAGGGAGTCATAAAGTCCAAGAAGGTGAAGATGACTTTTGTTTTGTTTTTTAAAATTTTCCCTTGATTAGGATCAGGACTTATAATGAATCTTTGAATAGACTGAAGTTAGTGAGTGTGAGGTAAACGTGGAACGAGAGAACAATAGGGGAATGCAGTCAGGTATAGTAAGACATACAGAGTATGGAAATAATTACCGGGAAAGAGGAGGTTCATAAATAGTAGGAATCACCAGGTATTTTTGAGCAAACTAGAAAGATAAGAAGAAAGAAGTAACTTCTGTTACGAAAATTGAATCATAAAATACAGGTGAACAATTTAGTAGAGCAATTGGCCCAGAATAAGTGTTGAAAATGATTGGTAATAAGTCACCATGGTGGTTTTACCATCCGTCAACAGTTCTTTGAAACAGTTACCTCCAGAAGGTACAGCTTAATTTCCCCCACCCCCTGCTTTGAGGGTAAGTTGACCATGCTTCCTGTAAATGGAGGAAGGGAAGAATGGTAACTTTCCAGTGGAAGAAGAAAATTGGCAGATACCACTTTAACCAAGTGCTCATGGCTCACGTTCCCAGCAAGAGGTCACGTGGACCACAACTCCCGCATATGAAGCCACGCTAAGGGCGTGTCTCCTCTATAGTATTTTCCCCCAAAACTCATAATCATTATTTAATCATGACAAAACATCAGGAAACCCAAATTAAGGGAAATGCTACAAAATACTTGACCTTACTCTTCAAGACTGTCAAGGTCATAAAAGAGGTAATACTGAGAAGTTGCCACAGATTGAAGGCAACCAAGGAGACGAGATGATTAAATGCAACAGGGAACCCTAGATTGGATCTAGAAACAGGAAAGGAAATTACTGGAAAATCTGGTGAGTCTGAATGATGTCTCTAATTTAGTTAATAGAGTTGCCCCAAAATTAATTCTTAATTTTGATAAATGTATCATGGGGATCTGGGTGGAGGGAATGTGCTAACACCCTGTAATATCTTTGCAACTTTTCTGTAAATCTGAAATTATTTCAAACTAAAACATTAAAAAAAAAGTTGCTGTGTGATTCTAATAGGCAGGCAGGGTTAAGATATACTGTATTCTGATTAGGCGTAAAACAATATACCAAAGCTAAAAGTCAAGAAGTGGGGAGAGTTTTGGAATTTTTTTCTTTTCCTCTTTCTTTTTCATTGATTGTACACTTGGGATGGATAATATGGTGTGCAAATAAAACTGCTTAAAAAATAAACAGAAAACTATAAGTGCTGGAGAGCATGTGGACAAAGGTATAACTATTCACTGTTGGTAGGGGAATAGAATTGGGCAGCCCCTCTGGAGGGCAGTGTGGCAGTTCCACAGGAAGCTAAGTTTAGTGTTGCCATATGATCTCACAAATTGTTACTAGGTATATACTTGGAATAACTGAAAGAAGGGACACAAACACACATTTGCACATCTATGTTTATGGGAGCATTATTCTCAATTGCCAGTGGATGGAGGCTGCCCAAGAGTCCATCGACTAATAAGCAGAAGGACAAATTGTGGTATATACTATGATGGAATATTGTGTGTCTACAGAAAGGAATGCAGTTGTGAGGCAAGCAATGAGGTGAATGAAACTTGAGGACATTATGTTGAGTGAAATAAGCCGGAAACAAAAGGACAAATATTGTATGGCCTCACTATATGAGCTAACTGTAATGTGCAAACTCTGTGGATTAAATTTGAGAGCACAGGTTATCAGGAGATAGAAAGTGGGCAGAGATTGCACAATCAATGAGTAAGGAGCACAGAATGTTCAATTGCAAAGATTTGGAAATGAATAGAATGATACTGTGTGATGATAATACAATACTTTAAGTGTAATTAACAAGGCAGAGTGTGAGTATGGTTGAATGAAGAAGGCTCGAGTGGTGTATGTCACCCAAAGGAAAGCTGGAGGATAAAAACTGGGACTGTATAACTTAGCGAAACCCAGAGTGGACAAGAACTAGAGCAAACATGTGTTCCTATTACAAGGGGTTAATAACAGGGTGTTATATGGGAAAAATATAATTAATGCAAACTAGGGTCTATAGTTAACAGTAACATTGTAATATTATTTAATTAGTTGTCACAAAGGCACTAAGCCAATGCTAAATGTCAATAATATGGGGATTTAGGGGATATGGGGTTTTTTTCTTTGGAAGCAAGAAGACTGTTCTCACATTGATTGCAGTGGTGAATGCATAACTATGTGATTATACCAAGAGTCATTGATTGTACACTTAGGATAGATTGTATGGGGCGTGAATGAAACTGTTTAAAAAAAAAAAAAGCTGAGGGAGTTACAACCAGGCCCCCCACCCCCCAAGTAATGCTAAATGAAGTCCTTCAGACAGAAAGGAAAGGGCACTGGAGAGTGGATCAAAGCAGCATAAGAAAATAAAGACCTCTGGTAAAGATATTTTGCCAGAATGAGTTATTATAAATGCCAGTTAAAAAAAAAAAGATTAAGTGTAAACAATGGCAGTTCCATTTAAATGTATTTTTTTCTTATTTCAGAAAGATAGGTATCATTATAATTACCACCAATATCATCATCTTCACCACCATTTCCATTATTATAAAAATACATGAACTATCTAGTGCAGACTATCCTTAATGAATGACCACATATACTCACCATGTGATATCTGTAAACTGCTTGAAGACTATACAGCACATATGAAGTAAAGCTCTGCAGATTTTGACTTTTGACAATGCCTATAGGATACTTCTTTAAATGCCATAACAGCCGCAGTGGGATTTATTTATATGTTTACACTACTCTCGCTGCTATATGAAAAGAAATTCTGACATTAACAATGATTTTTTTATAATATCCTGAGACTCCTAGAGTCGAAACCTAAGGGGAATATTCATGAGAGGATGCACTGCTAGAGCTCTTATTCCCCATTCTTGTCACAGTTCACTTCCCCTTGGGCTACATAAGTCACTCACAAAGGATTCGGAGGCTCATACTACAAAAGAGATGTCCTGTTAAAGTCAATCAGATCAAAGAATTTATTTCCTTGGTTTGTAGAACCATTAATTCTACCCAGCTTCCACGTTCTTTGGAAGAGTTGAAAAACACCCATTTTGTGTATTATACAGATAGTCCATTAATATGACAGACTACTCGGTTTTCTAAATATTTTATATGCATCATCTCTCTTCAGAAACTAGACAACAAAGAGAGACCTCGTGCAATAGTAACCTACCTAAGCCCACTCACTAACTTTGCTTTGGGAGATCTGTTAAAAGCAGGATTAAGTTGGCTTAACTGAGCATGCCACTTGGGTATGTTAGATTAGACATCACAGTCTAATATAAGAGAGCTAAAACATGGCATAATGTTTTCCCATGAAAATGTTATGTAAGTAAGTTGCAGAAATTAAATAAGTGACTTTGAAGTCAAGAAAACCTTTACTACATCTTACTTGATGACATGGTAAATATTTTAAATGAAGAATGTCTTTATAGACATGTAACAAAACAAATCCCAGTGCTCAGAAGACTTTATTTTAGTAGAACTGGAATAAAAGAGTTAGATTATAAGTATTGGGAGAAAGTGAATTGATCTTTTACTGAGGGTGATGATTGATAAATATAGGTATAATGTCTATTTATGTGAGAATAGCTTCCTTCTCTGCCTTCGATTAAGTAAGAGTCAACTGATGGACTAAGCTCAGTTAAGACATTAGAGGTCTGAAATTGTAACTGCCTCTAGAGGAAAGATCTCGAACAGGGAGCCAATAAAAGACTGGGCTCTTTCCAGTCTCATGATTCAGATATTTGTTTTCTACTCTATTTGTTCCAATTCATACTCACAGAATAATGTCATTATACATAATATTGTCCATTACATGTATTTTTGTTTTCTGTCTGATATTTGAAATCTTTCCAAATAGACATCATGAATATATAGTTTTCAAGATTAAATCATATTCAATTAACACTGTTAAGTGAATGGCAGATTTCAATATAAAATTATATATAGTCTTCATGCAACACTACAGAGGAGATTGAATTTTGAATCCTCTGTAAATGCTATCAACAATTCTTATAACTTAACTGTTTATAGGTGAGAATGGATCTAACAGATATTTATTGGAAAACAAATAACTGCTAGAATCTCCTTTAAAACATGCAAGAATAATTATGTCACATTGTCTTTAAACGAAACTACAGAGATTGGATGTCTTCTCAAAAATCAAAATGGAAACCCTGTGTAATCTCTTTATCCTCTACCTTAAAATCAAAAATGCATTGATCATTTCCATTTCTTGATAATACAGTTCACTGATCATGACAGTGAACAACTCTCCTAGAAATCTACAGATGTAGGGACTTAGGAATTGAGGGAATGACAGAAGTCAACGCCTGAACTTTTTTTTGTTGGCCAGAATTCAGGAGAGAAAGAGGGGTTGACCATTTCATACCTTTTGCTTTCTACAACCTCATGGAAGAAAAATATTTATATCACGGCCATTCAGCATTTCTAATCAGATGATGTTATTTTTTAATGCCAATTTTTGACAAGCCACTGGGCTGAGAAAGCCAGGTTTTAAATACACTCCATGTCAATTCAACCTTGTTCTCCTTTTGCAGAGAAGTTAATGTTATTCTATTTTTAAAACTATTGCATTAGTATATCACTCATTTTACAGCTCAAATTAGAAATGAAGGTAAGTTTATCACTGAGAATTTAAAGAAAGAAATACACTTTTATCCTACTGAGCTCTATGACCCAACAACAAATTTCCCAATACCGCTTTCTTTTAATTATTCAGTCGGTATAGAAATATATTCCAAAGGAGAAGGAGTGAAATGTTTCTCATTGGAGAAAACATAGTGTGCAACAAATTTGTTTTAAGTCTTTGAAAGGCTTTTCCTTATGGAATTAACCAGACAGGTGGGTAGATAAGTAGGTAGGCAGGTGGATAGGTTTTATTTAAAATAACAGCCATAGGCAAGATAATACAATAATCGAGGTCTTTTGACACCGACTTTAGAGTTCGTGATTAAGTATCACAATAAAAACTAATTACAAATTCTCCTTTATCCTTCCTCTAACTCACACTTCACACATAAAATGTTTGTATGAATGAAGGAAGAGTCACATTGAATTATAAAATTATTTTTAAATACCATAGTGCCTCACTATCGGGGACGTAATAGGCAAGAAATAATAAATACAGACAGTAAAACAGCTGAAAACAGAAGCGGGAAAGAGCTAACTAAAATTCCAATGTTTTCACTACAATATAAAACTCAGCAAATAAGAGTTTAACTGATGCGAGATAGAAATCATGAGACATAAACTCAGTATGAAAATTATTCCTAATTTTGCTTCTTTTATATGCTGGCACCTAAGATCTACTTGTTAAAAATACTGCAAATAGCATGACTTTGAATTGTAGGACACAAATTGATTGTAAAAAATACAGAGTTTTGCTAATTAGTAAAATTCAAAAGGAAGTTTTTTATGGTTGGTTCTCTAATTATTTAATTTTCTTTCTGTTCTAGTCTTCAATCTATTTCAGAATACATCAAATCAGCAAACAGCCTAATGAATAAGCAAAATAAGCCAGGGCAGGCTATTGCCATATAATGCAAAATCAAAAATGTCAGGAAATATATTGAGGTTTAATAGTGACAGGTAACATGATGTTGTTATTTAGTAATTTTAAACTGTATCCAATATTCCCATTATATACAGGCCATTATGACCCACCTAGGTGTTGGATGGTGGCCAAAGGTATCAAATCAGAATAGCCCAGGAAGACCACACTATCAGAGTTAAGCTGGGAATAGAATATTTATCCAGGAAGCCACCCTTCTTGGCAATGCAAGGGGAATTAATCCATTAAACCTAAATACATATTAAGTTCTTCCTGTGTGCAAGATGTAGAGGTTCTGAGAGAATAACTACTGGATGCCGTGATGCCTGCACATAAAGAATGAGAATATATGCCTGTCTAGCACTGTGACCCTGCTCGACATAACTGATCTACAACCTACAGCACAGTGCACAGCATAAAGCATGGGTTAGTAACTGTTGTGAAATCAATCTAGACTCTAACAAGGAAAAGAAAATGACATCAAGACTAGGAATCTGGTATGGTGGGGAAAGGATGGGAGATAAATGATAAGAACCAATAATCTGATGTCTAAATGGGGAGGGAATGTGTAAACTAGGAATTCTGGAATCAGAATGAAGAGACATTGGAACGCGAAATTGGCAAGGAGCCACACCCATAAGGACCTACCCCTTAGCAGGCTGGTTTCTAAATGCCCAACTGCAGGGGAAAATGTATTATTCAAGCATACTCATTTAATATGATTTGTGTATCTCAAGCATATGCATCTAATAGGATTTATGCATATGTGACCAGGCAGGTACTTCAAGACAGAATGCAGAAACAAAGCTGCTATCACTTATTATCAATACAAGGCATAGTAATCAGAATGTGATGGTTCTGGCATTCAGTGACCATCAGAATGGCACTTGGTATAAGATGTCTTTTTTGTCCAAGAATGATGTAGAAATTAATTGATTTTTTGTACATACTCTTTCCAGTTGTCCTATATTGATGAAATGGCTTGTCAGGGTTGGCAGGATGACCTGGGGCCATGCAGTGGAGCACAGGTAACTAAGATAGGCTCTCTCAGCAGACCACTCACACCTGAGGACAAAATGACAGAGACCGTACTGTGAGCAGGATCCCTGATAAGTGTGAGACTCAAAAAGACATTAAGGAAGCTTCGTGGGGCATATTACTTAAATTCGGAAAATCATCAAGAGGTCTACGGTTCAAAGTTTCAGAAATTTGTGAATCTGAGAGCTGTGAACAGAGCCTCATGTTTCACCAATAGCAGAATTCAAAATGTCCACCTTAGGTAAAGGTATCTGACTCTATAGCAGAAGGATAGTTGGAAGTATCCATTAGCCAATTAGTTTCCCTGCTTTTGTAGATTTGCTCTACATTGCTATTTCAACAGCTCATTACTACATTAATGAATAGCTTCAGAAACAGGTATTTGAATTGGTGATGGTTCGACCTCTCCAAAAGTCAGCATCTAATTACTTCTTCATGTGGAGCACTAATTTAAAGGTTATTGCTCATTCTGTAATCTGGCTGTAAAACTTCCTATTGATTCACCTGGATTTGGAATAACAATGGGGATTGTCAGTGCTTAATGACTAGACTCTTTTGTTGCTAAAATATGTCTGTAATATTAACTTCCGACTGATCTCTGAATAGCAATGTATTGTAAGTACAAAATCTAATATTTGCTCATTTGGCATCAGAAGCTAAAATGTAATTTTTCAGAGAGTTTGACACATACAGGCATAATAAATTGTTTTGTAATTAAATGAAGGAAATTACATTACGAGACAGCAAAAGTCAAGTAATAGAATTATATTAGAATCAATAGTTGTTTTATAAAATGTCATTTAAAATGTTAGAGGTTTAAGAAAAACAAAGGAAAAATTGAATGGGCAAGTCAAGTAGAAACAGTTTTGATATTTCAGTTATTTGGATTTTTCAAATAAAATGTTGCTTTCATAGATTTTTTGTTGTTGTTCGTTTTTGCCTCTTCTTTTGACCATTTCATTTAGAATTGTTTGTTAGTGAAGTTTGGCTTAATTCTTTAAACCCAGGCTTATGACAAGATAAATGTTTTTTTATTTTCCTACCACTGTCCATAGAAAAGGCAAAGAATTCAGTGTAGTAAATGCCTTATTAATATCCTTCTCAGAAATGCTTTGTAATAAATGAATAATAATGAATAAAGTTAAAATACTTTCATTAAATGAAATATCCTTTGATCATTATTGGAAATATTGTGAAATTACTGGCTTGAAACACTATCAATATCAGATATTAAATCTACTTAACATGACTTTTTTGGGTTTTTGTTTTTGTTTTGTTTTGTTTTGGTATTTTAAATGATCCATGCAGAAGAGGACACTTTTGCTGACCCTTGGTTTACCTCAATGCCAAATGCTTTAAAGGATCGAATCAAATTGCAGATTCGAGCCAGTGGCCTTGAAACAGCTGTGGCTCTGCTTAGAGCCCGACACATCCATCAGGAACCCCTGTGATTGATTGCACTGTTTCTGAAGCTCTGGAACTGATCACCAGAATGAAGGATTTTTCCGTCTGCATTAAAGTGCAAAGTCATTTTAAAGACCAGTTTTAGGAAGGTGAGCAATAACTGCCATCAACAACTAGAATTTCACAACTACTTGAAAAGTGGCACAGGAACCTCAAGTAAGAAAAGAAGAGCAGCCCTCAGGTAACTGTCTGACAACCTTGCCTTTATATGGGGGTTCATGGTGCATTTATTAAGACACTTTAAAGTCTCTTTTGAGAATGTTAATTTTTCTTATTGTGATTTTTGCCTAAGATTTTGTTTCCCTGTGGAAGTATTGCATATTTCTTTGCATAAGGAAACTTCACAATTATGTCTTGCACAATTATGCAAGGTTTAATACAGTCTTTCTTTATTCATTGTCTGTCCTCAAAAGTCAGATCTATTTCTATTTGGTCAGTTCAAACAAGGCCAGGAGGTTTGCGCAGCAGGTATGAAATGGCACAAAGCGTTCAGATTTGCAAATTCCTCTCGGAGAAAACAACTCTGTAGATGAAATAGAGGATTATGGAGTCCCATCCTCTTCGACCCTTCTGCAATAGCCACTTCTAAATAAACTCTGCCACCATTACTTTACTCTGTCTTGACATTTTGTTTTTCTCTATTCTCATTTCCTTATTGTTCTGACTTTCTCTCTTTTCATAACAAGGGAATTTTGACATTCACTGGTATTATATCTCTGATCTTTTTGTCCACCAAACCAAAAGAGTATTCCTTGTTAATGTTTCAGGTTTTCAGAAGTTTTATGTTGTTTACAGAAAAGGGGAGGCAATTATTTTATCATAAGAGTCTAAATAACAATGAGTAGGAGGAAATAACCTTCCAGACTGAGACTTTAAGGTAGGTAAGTATATTAAAGTGAAATGATAGTTGATCCAATAGTCAAACGGGTGTGGGCTTGGATCCTAAGTTTTTGTCACTCATTGTGTCCTCTCTTTAAACAGTTTCTCCTCCTTAAAATATGGAAATAATGCCATTTCAATAAATGACTTAGTATATGTAAAATATCTGGTACAAGGATTAGAACATAACAGACAATCAAGAATTGTATCAGTTTTAATTCCTCAGGGTAGTGTTGGAACAAAGGAAATATTTGTTCAATATCTGATTTCTGATTGAATCTATAACATTATCAACATCGTTCACAGGCCCCTCTGCAATAGGTTGTCATAAAAATATTTTGAAATGGGTAATAGTGTTACCCATTACCCAGTAGTACTGCATTCGACACATTTTTAAATATCTGGTAATCTGTAATGCACAGCTTAGGGTAAGTAGTTTTAAATGTCACACACAGACACACACACACACACACACACACACACACAGACACACACACAACACAGTCCTTTAAGTTACATGAGGTCTGCATCGGCATAAAATTAATGTACATTTATTCAGGAGACTACAAGCTGATTTTAAGTTTGTGACCCAATCTGATGCAAATGCTACAAATAAACACTCAATGGGAAAAAAAATACATTTGTGCAATGAATGGTTGTAAAAATAAGTACACGATTTCTAAAATTGGACTTCACCATTCCCAATTTAGCAATTTAGATAAAGCTTTTAGAAAACATTACTAGTTATTAAAATGTCATTTTGCAGTTTGAATTAAAAATGGTCAGAAATTCCTGATAAGTTCAGAGTTGGTAAATCAGTCTAATAATCACGTCTTAGAAAGTAAGAATGAAGTAGCAGTGTTTAAATTTCCTAGTGGAATAGCCTTCTAATTTATTTGAGATTTTGTTTATACCATATTCACCAGTTTTAAGAGAAACTTTCTCTTTATTCCTAAATTTACGCAGAAAAGGAAGATCAGAATACAACTATTACAGAATAATTTGGTCCCGCATGATTGAATCATTATGTAATCAAGATCATAAATATAGAATTATACATTGTAAAAGAATGCCTGACTATTAAGTGGACAATCCCTTTCACATGTGTTTAATAGCAAACTTGCACAAATAATAGATATAAAAATTGTGATATATCTTGCAAAGTCAATTTTCAAAATATAATGTGAGGACTGTTTGTACATTTGTGTCTGGATCCAGCACTTCAACTATTAACATTTGGGATGCATCTCCTGTGCTTTTTCCATTAGAGTGAAAAGCTGCAGACAGAGATAATCTAATTCAAAGAGCTAAAAAAAAAAAGAGAGAAACTAAAGTATTCAATTGAGGTTGTTCATTTATTTCTGACAGGATTCAAATGTAGTACCAGAATTGAAAAGGTACTCTAATCATGTAGGAAAACTAGGTAAGGAAAAATTGCCATGCTTTACATGTGACTGTGCATTCTTGAATAAAATTTGTTTCAGATATGGGAGTATCAAAATCAACACAAATAAGCAAGGTCACAAAAGTAGAACGTAATGATTTCTCCTTTGTATGCCATTTGCACCTTTTTCCCTCCAAAAAAAAAAAACCCATGGAGAATAATGTTTCAATATTTTACACCAAAGAAAAAAATTACATCCATTAAACATGTGAAGTTCAGTTCAGTGAAGTGCAGTAGACTGGGGCTCAGGACTCCTGAGTTCTAAGCCCAAACTTGCCATAAATTCTTTCAAACTAAATAAACTGGAGGAAGTCACTCAATGTTTGGGGACTTCACTTTTTGTTTTTATGAGACATGAGATTTGAACTGAATGATTCTTTCCAGTCCATTTCAACACTGGTATGATTTATATTAGGAAGTTCTGAAATCTAGTCATTCAGTTACAAGATGAAGGGAAGTTTTTCCACCCTTTGGCCTGTTCATTTTGTGGTATGCAAAATGGAAAATTTTACTTAGTTTTTCTTCAATATATACCTAATATTTTCTTACAAGTTTTTTATGCTTTAAAATCATAGGACCCACCCTCCACCCTCAGAATATTTTTATTAACTTCTAGTTTTATGGCCTAGATATCCCAAACTACAGTCCATATATGATTGGTTTTTTGTAACTCAGCTCTCTGTGGTTTGGGGAACATTTCAAGAATGCCTAAAAATAGTTATTTTTCTCTTTGTAAGATGGAGAGATTTTAATCCATCATTCTCATAATTGCCAGAAAAATTAAAATCAGGATATTTTTCCATTGGTTCAATTGGGAATTGGTACTCTTCCATTGCCCTCTGCAATTCTCACTTTATTATAAAAACCTACCAAAACAGTATTAAAATCAATATGATTTCAAAGTTCATGTTATTTTCACTACATGACAATGCTTCCAATTATAAATGCCTCTTCTAAACTCAACTGGACTTCCACTGCTACCTAGAAATCCTTAGAATGCCAATGTGATCTCCTCCCATCCTGCCTTTTTAGAATCCTGGTTTGATCAGTCATCCTTTTTTTTCTTACATTTCTATTCAGCAAATAGTGCAATGCATACTACAGACTAGAAGTTCAATAATTGTAAGTAGATATTATTAGAAAAATTCACATTACTATTTCCAATTCCACACTTTGTCTTTTAAAAAGCAATAAAAACAATTTTAAACATTCTCCCACTGATACCAACAAACTTCCCAAAAAAGAGTTCTCTGCTCCAGAGAGAGCCCTTCTTCTCCCACAATTCTAATCATTTAATTACCTGCAATTTGGTTACTCTGCTGCCACCATTCTAATAAATCTTCTGTCTTGTAAGTCACCATTGATTTCAGGCACCATTTTTCTTGACAACTCTAGAAAAATTATCCTAGTGAACATTCCCTCCTTGTTAAAGTGCTCTCCTCCCTTGGTTTCACAGTATAACACTCTCATAGGTGGTATGATTCTCTGCCACCACTTCTGGAACAGATATGGACACAACTCCCTCCGTCTCCTAGATCTTGCTTGAATCTCATTGGGTATAGTCTAGTGCCTCTCTCTCTAAAGTCCTGCTCTCATCTCGGAAGATTGCTCTTCTACACTGAGGCCTTTGGATATAGTCCCGCTTTCAAATGCCAAGCTGAAAGATGTGCAGGATCACCTAATCCCACTGCAGTCCCGATGCTCTCCTGAGTCTGATCCTTGTATTGCCACGTTTCAACCTCCATTTGTTCACTCTCACTGCTCCGCCATTGTTCCCAAAGTGCAAGCACCCTGTGAGTAGCAGAATCTGGAGGGACACCTTAGAGTGAGTTTCCAACCAGACCCTGTTTGAAAACCCAAGATCACTTCTCTGCCAGCTGCCATCAATCAGGAACATGACAATCTCTCAGGGAATTAATACTACTCAAACCCAAAAGGGAAGGAGTAACCTCAATCCTGTCAAATGTCTCAAATTATACTATAACTTGTGTCCAAATTAAAAAACAAAAACAAAAACAAAACACACATGAAGTCAGTAGTACATAAGCAAATCCATATTGTTCCTGCAAAGTTTAAAATTTTAGGAGGAAGATAAATCAAATATTGAATTAATTGGTCAGTGAATCTCGGTGCTTCAGCATGAATTCCACCTGTCATAATTTAATTATTCCTTTCTCTATATAAGTAAAAGGGGCTTATAGAACTTTTTGTTTCTAGACCATGCTGCAGGAAAGGTATCAAGGAATTGAGGAAAGTGTGCTTCTAGTCTGAAATAATTGCATGATGAAAAAAAGGAAACTACAGAAATTATGCCTATCTTTTCCTCAATTCTTTACAATTTAAATATATATGATAAGCTAATGTTGAGAAAGTCACAACAAAATAGATCTAAGTGATTAGTCAGCTTTGCTGTAAAGACAATACCTGAAAATAAATTTGAATCTATATTAATTATACAAACTTTTAATTTATAAAAGATTGCAATGATTGAGGGGCCTTTTATGTTTAAGATATTATTAATGTTAAAGACATACTAATGAGGTGGATTAAAATTCGGCCTAAACTTCCATGGTTCCATATGTTAGTACTTTTTACTAAATATCCAGTGTGGGCAAGGGATTACTTAGACTTTGGATAAAATTTGATTTTTAGAATATGCATGATCCTATGATCCTCTTACATAGCTTGTGGATTATGTATGTCATTTACCTCCCATTCGGCTGCTACCAAAGATGAACAGCAGCAGAGAGAAAAACGAGATACTCCAGTCGTATTTGGGGTCTTATAGCTTCAAAAGAAAAGGTTTGAGAAAGTGTTTTCAGCTATCAGATTAAATTGGCTAATACATTTTCTGTCCCCCAACACTTGTTAAATGAAGGAAATAAAAGGTATCCAATGCCTAATATTCAGTGCCTAATATACTCACAGGGGTCTCCTGTTATGATAGGGAGTATCAAAGAAAATTTTCAATAATAAAAGATAAATCTGACCTTCAGGAATTTACAATTCATCTAGGAAAACCGGCGAGACAATCAGAGATAGAAGCGTTACGGAAACAACACACCCACGGGGTAAATCCACAATCTCCAATGCCACATTATGTCGTTCATTACCCGGATGGGTAAAAAAACGAAGCAAATTGAATACAATGCTCAAGGCACGAAAGGCAAAAGCGGCCAACTGAAGTTGGTAAATCATGAAAAGGGGCTGTGACTTCGCAAAATGGCATTTTGTGCTTTCAACACAACGCAGACAAACAATTTAGGTACATTTGACTAAAATGATTCATGGGCTTATAACACATATTGCTAAATTTGATTCTACTTTTAAAGCAGAACTCAAAGAGAGACTGAAAAACAATTTAAGAGAATTTTAAATGTGTGTGTGTATGATTGTGTGAATTTTTTGCTTGTGAAAAGTATCATTTCATAGATTTCACTCTTGGTGTTATTAAAGAAAATATTACTGGGGTTCTCCCATTAAACTGAATAATTGTTCACATGACCAATATTTATATATTTTTCACCAGTGGGGTAAAACAGAAATATCCACCAACATGTTTCTTATTTAGAAACTTTTCACCCAAACGTATCAGTGAAACAGGAATTAGGAATTTGTTGTTGTTGTATTTCTTAGTCCAAAATACTTGTTTATAGTCTCCAGAACCAGAAATATTTTTCTCTCAATAACCTTGGATTATATAAAGAACCAAGATTATATTTCCTTTTATTTTGAGTGACTACTCACTGCTCAATAGTTTTTGAAGCAACTGCAATATGAACTATAAATTCCTTTAAATAAATATATTTGTGTGTATTTTAAAACAATTTTGTTTATGAGGTACTCCGTAGAAATGTATGGAATCAATGATGCCAATCTTCAATCATTTTAAATAAAATAAATTGGGTATTCTCTTTTCTGAGTTTATTTTTCTCCCCACAATTGAAAAGCTAAACCTACTTTTAGTGGAATTATTTTGGTGAGAATTATATTCTGTCAAGCTTTAATATGACTCAGACAAATCTAGCTAACTCAAGAGTAAAGATTTTGAATGTCTTCTTTCATTTGTGTTAAAAAAACCAGAATGTCTAAGATGTTGAAGCCCAAATTCCTAGTATTGATCATTGTTCTTTACACATTTTAAACATAGCATAGCTCAGGATTCTTTTTCATTTTAGTGACAAATAGCTCAAATCCTAGGAGGAAACTTAGAAGTGCCAGTATCTACATTTCAAATGCTTCACCATGAGGCTGTATAATGATGAGCTTGAAATTGAGTCATAATCTCAATTGCAATGTAATTAATAATATAATGTTTCCATCTGTTTTTCCTTAGGATTCAGAAGATACATGTTCTAGTTTGCTAATGCTGTGGAATGCAAAACACCAGAGATGGATTGGCTTTTATAAAACGGGGGTTTATTTGGCTACACAGTTACAGTCTTAAGGCCATAAAGTGTCCAAGGTAACACATCAGTAATCAGGTACTGTGCTGGTTTGAATGTATTGTGTCCCCCAAATGCCATTATCTTTGTGGTCTTGTGTGGGGCAGAGGTTTTTGTGCTGGTTGGATTTGCTTGGAATGTGCCCCACCCAGCTGTGGGAGATGATTCTGATGAGATGTTCCCATGGAGGCGTGGCCCCGCCCATTCGGGGGTGGGCCTTGATCAGTGGAGCCATATAAATGAGCTGACTCAGAGAGAGGGAACTCAGTGAGTGCAGCTGGGAGTGATGGTTTGAGGAGGAGCAAGCTTGCTGGAGAGGAGCATCCTGGGAGAAAGCCATTTTGAGGCCGGAGCTTTGGAGCAGATGCCAGCTGCCTTCTTAGCTAGCAGAGGTTTTCCAGATGCCATTGGCCATCCTCCGGTGAAGGTACCCAATTGCTGAGGTGTTACCTTGGATGCTTTGTGGCCTTAAGACTGTAACTGTGTAGTGAAATAAACCCCCGTTTTATAAAAGCCTATCCATCTCTGGTGTTTTGCATTCTGCAGCATTAGCAACTAGAACAGGTACCTTCACTGGAGATGGCCAATGGCATCTGGAAAACCTCTGTTAGCTGGGAAGGCACGTGGCTGGCATCTGCTCCAAAGTTCTGGTTTCAAAATGGCTTTCTCCCAGGATGTTCCTCTCTAGCAAGCTTGCTCCTCTTCAAAATGTCACTCACAGCTGCACTCAGTTCCTTCTCTTTGAGTCAGCTCATTTATATGGCTCCACCAATCAAGGCCCACCCTAAATGGGTGGGGCCATGCCTCCATGGGAATATCTCATCAGAGTCATCACCCACAGCTGGGTGGGGCACATTCCAAGCAAATCTAATCAGCACCAAAATGTCTGCCCCACAAGACTACAAAGATAATGGCGTTTGGGGGACACAATACATTCAAACTGGCACGATACACTTTTCAGAGAATTACTCAGCCCATTACAAATTGGTTAAATGAAGCTAAATATTGATCTGCACTAATTTTCATCATCCAGACTTGAATTTTTTAGTTCTCTTGAATTTGAATTCTAAACACAATAAACATTTTTACATGTAACATATACCTGTATATCTCTAAGATTACACATTTTTAATGGAAGTTTTTCCTGGTATTTATTTCCAGTTTAATCTGCATTGATTAGTTTATTGGCCTCTCCAAATCAGGCACATAAGTGTCATTTTTTCAATGACCCACCCACTTCTGAATTAACCACATGAACTATACTACTTTCTCTAAAACTTTTTACTAGATAAGATTTGGGGAAATTTCCATGCCCAAATGTACAGTGCATTTTGATATGATTTGCCATTTGTCTGTTCATTTATTTTTTTCCTTTTAGTTTTCTAGATTTTCATAGTAGAGCAATCAGCATGCCATGAATTCAATCCACAATAGGCAGAACAAGACAGGTTTCACATCCCCTTCTGATGCCAATGAATATTTAGTATCTGCTTGGAATGTTGTTTTTAAAAATTGAAGCCACATCCAGGCACAACAGAAAAGACTTTGGTGCCTTTTATGAGAACAGGATGGTGGCAAAAATGCTCTTAATATAAGACAATTAATTATTTCTGTTACTTTATAGTATTTAACCTACCCCAAGCACTGTGAAAGACCTTGGAATCTTGGAGCCAATATTGTTAACAGATCTTGCTCAATAAGTAAGTTTCAAATAATAAAATGTAATAGATTTTTCTAAATGTGATGAATTTAAAATACTGAAATACCCAGACAAGGAATATGGTAGCACTATTTCCTCTTTTAAACAAAATGGAAAAATAAAGTTATATATTGGGGTCTATTTAAATGTATAGCAATACTGTAGGTCCTGTGCATATTTACAATTTAAGAATTTCAAAAAATAAAGCAACAATTTGACAAAAAATAAAGTTGTATAATGGTACACTGAGCTACAGTGCTATCGTTTCCCATGAAAAACTTGCACACAGTGAATTGTTTGTGCACGGATGAATTTACGTCACCAGGTGTTATTTCCTGTTCCTGAGCAGAATGAATAGATTTTTCCAAGCCAAATCCAGAAAATTGTTAGGAGCGCTTTACTTCAGTCCATATCATACTTCACTGAAAGCTATAGGTCTTTTTTTATTTCCATAAGCATACTAAAAGGGGGACAGATTAAAGATAGCTTTTATGGGATTTATGGGTTTGGTTCATTCATTTTTGTGCAAAATGGTAAGAGAGAGAATGAGAATGAAAAAAGGATAAGAATGCTAAGATTTACTGGTGACTTTTCTATCTTAATACTCCAAACCCCAAATTCAATAGCTCTGGATCCATTACTTATTTAAAAACAAACAAACAAACCAACAAACGATAACAAAAAAAAACAAACCAAAAACCAGCAACGTAGCCAGTTTAGACCATGTTGCTTCAAAAACGTTATCCAGAGCCTGTGGTGGCTGTCATCGTGAGTAGCCATCTTAATTCACCTGTATTACTCTGGGTTGTAAATAAGAACATAGCCTTTTAATTCTAAGGCTGTGTTCCAATCTGAGTTCTACCAAGTAAGTTGTGGGGCCCAAGGCCAGTTGCTTAACTCCGCTCTGAGCCTCATTTCACAAAATGAGATAATACTATAGAATGAGAATAATTTAATAGTGCTAGCCCCTAGGTTTTCTGTAAGGAGTAATTAAGACAATCCATGAGTCACAATTGGTGACTCATAATTTGCTCTAGATACATTTTCACTACAAGTTTTTAATGAACAAGCATAATGTCGACATCCTGTTTTTCAGTCCTCAGATTTGATCTTTTATCTTCACTATGAATTGCCATTGTCACAGCCCTTGTGGGGCCACTGTCACATGGAGGCTGGGTGAGAGGGCATTGAAGAGAGGACACTGACTTTTGAAGGGCTGGGGATCACATTGCTTGATTCTCAAGCCAATTAGATTCATGTGTGGCATATGTTGGGCTCATCAATAAAGGAACAAGCCTCCTTGGGTAACTTTCATCAATCCACAATCAACCACAAGGCCCTAGCATCAGACAACTGTCCTATTGTGGTAATGCAGCTGCTAGAGCTCCATTTTTCATATCTTTCAGCAGATCCTGGGATACTGCGTTTAGCCTATGGGCATTCTGTGAAACTGCAAAATGATTTTTTAAAATATAGATAAAATACCTCTTGCAGGCTTTACTTTCTTACACTCTCTCTGATTTATCTACATACACTGCATTGTCTAACAGCTACTTTTAAACTCATTTCTATAAGACAAAAAATAATTGTCAAGCATTAAAATGTTGTGAAGAATTCTGGACAAGTTCAGCCTCATCAGTGAAGGAATCTTTTGACTGAAATGCTTTGTATGCTTCACAATGTTGAGGAAGCATACCTAAAAAAATATTTGTGTCTCTATAACTATGCATCATTTTATTATTATTATTAAACTCCAGTGTAAACCTACAGGATTATAACTCAGTTGCACAAAATGACATCTGACCATAAGTACAGATAGATGCCTACATTCACTCTTGTTCTTATTATATGAAACTGAGGCAACAAGTAATCAGAAATATATTATCAAGAATTATGAAAGGTCCCCTGCTGCCAGGATGATGATTTAAGCAATTAAGTGCTCTGTGGTGGTATTTATTGCTTCCATATTTCAGTTAGCATACAATGAGGTACATGCATATAATTCTTTAAAATGGGCATAAAGACACACAGTCTCATTATACTCTGTGCATATCAAATCACGTTGGCTAAGGAATATGAAAACTCAAAAAGAAGCTGTGTATTACATGTGCACAGACACCTTAGGGAGAGATGTGGCAATGTGCAAAATTCCTAAAGCCTTATACAATATCATTACCACTCTTGTTTTTGGTGATACTTTTTTGAATGACTGATCTAGAAATGAGATCATTTAGCATTTTTGTGTATAGGAAATAAAAAGAAGAAGAACAAATGATTAGGGTAACTTTTTGTGGGAAACCAGCATTTCTTTGTTGGTAAAACACCTTGTCATTCAGTCAGCAATTATTGAACTGTCATTTACTGTGTACTAAAATTCTGTGGACGATGCTGTAGGGTGTATAAATGAAATCTACATATTTCATTAGGAGCTCTAAGATTTTAAAGGGAGCCATGCATTTATTCAACAAACACGTGTAGCCAGTGTACCAAGTGTCCAACCCTGGGCCAGGTGCTCCAAATAATAAAGTGAAAACAAACCTTCAGCATATCTGCCCTCCTGAGCATATAGATTTGGGGGGGGGGGGAGTAGAGGGGTAAACATTAATTAAATCATGACAAATTTATAAACTGTGATAAACATCACAACATAAAAGTAGAAGGTCATTACACACAAAAGAAATAGGGGGATGTGAATTTTTCTGAAGAATCAGGGAAGACAACTAATAAAGTGGTGTTCAAGCTAAGATGAGAAGAAACATAGAAGGCAATTGGGAGAAGGGGATAATGGGATCAGGTTGTGGGAGGATGATGGGGACAGTTCCTAGAAAACAGAACTGGCAAAACCCTGAGACGAAAGGAAGCAGAACTTATTAAGGAATTAAGGAAAGTAACCTGTTTGGAGATCACAGGCAGATGGAGGGTGACGCTAGTTCAGTCTAGAGATTTCAGAATGGACTCACCATTCAGGTATTATAGGTCACGTTCAGGATCTTTGGTCTTATTCTGGGAGTCATGGGGATTCTGAGAGGTTATCAAATAGGGAGTGGCATGATCAGATTTATTTTTAAAGGACTGCCAGCACCCTATTCACATGGCAGATTCAAAACCCCAGGGACTGCAACTCTTTTAGATCTCCTGTGTCTTTGAGGATCTTTTAAATGATTTGAGCAGTGGTCCTGGAAACAGGCCCAGACATCCAGAAACACACGCAACTGCAGAGTTCAGGACTCCTTCAGCCATGGACCTTCATTTTAAAAGTTACTACACTACGGCGAAATGGGATTTGCAGTTTCACGGCTATTGCTCAGCTCTTGAACATAGAAAAGATGTCATTAGAGGAACTCTTTAAAGGTGGGGGCTCTCAAAAACAAATCATTGAGGTTGGGATAAGAGAGAGTCTAAGAACATTAATTCCATTTTAGGTTATAAGTGCAGAATTTTAAAGATCTGGATGGCTTAAACTGCCCCAATTAGTTTACTGATGATATATCCCAACCTAGGTCCCAGAAAGCTTAATATTACCCTAGCATTTTAATTAAAGACATGAAGAACATGAAAAGCCATGGTCATCTTTTATTTTTTTTGCCATGTTCACCTCTCAGCCAACTTATCTCCAAGTCCCACACGTCTATATCAGCATTTTTCTTGGCCCAATTCCAAAATATTTTTACCATATGAAAATGTCCACTAATATTTCAAGCCTGTTCCCAAATCCCTTCAACTTCTGACTTCTTCCCTTGCCTAAGGCTTTGCACTTTGTCCATGAAGCTAATGCCCCAAACTGTTCTTCTAGGACCGACCTTGTGTCCTCATTCCCCAAATGCCACATCCTCCTCTCTCAGAATTCATTCATTCCAACTGCTCCAGCTCAAGGCACCATCATTTCCTGGGGGGGGGCAGGAGTCTCATATGAACTTTTCTCTGGTTCCAGTGACAGAGAATGTGTGGTAGATAAAGAAATGTGGGTGAAGATGCAGAAAGATGAGTACAGAGGCTGAAGTCACTTAGAGGGAGGATTGAAGATGAATGAACATGTTTAAAGAAACATCACACAAACATTCTGTGTGTGTGTTTGATGATTTTCAACCAAATTCAAGAGCATAGATATCTAAGCTGGATGTCTCAAAAGAGAAGTTGAAGTCCTAATGGCAAATCCAGTCCACCATCAGTGAGTGCTAAGCTGGTGGCATGCTTGCAAAAGATGGAGGTATCAAAGAGACTACTCTGTAATTAAACTATTACCACAGTCTAGGAGAGGCAGAGTGCTTGGAAGAGAGGAATGGAAGTGGAAATGAAGACAGCAGCAAAAATATAGGTAAATTTCGCTGATTTCAAATACAGAACAATTGTTTAGGGTAAGGTAAAGAAAAGTATTGAGCTTCCATGTAAAGAAATTTTTTGTGTGTCATTGACATTGACAGATAAAAGGAAGATGATCAGTTCTTGGAATGAAGAGAATTGGTTAGTTTAATTTTTTATAGCATCATTTTGAAATATTTAGTTATGGAATATTTTCATGGAAATGCACAAAAAGCTATGATTGGCAAAGGAAAATTGCTGCTCAGGATCACTGTCAAGGATGGAGATAGATTTCAGTGTCACCATGCATAGGTGTTTAGTAAAGCCATAGTAAATAACAAATAGCTGTATACACAAGGAAGAGGGTAGAGAGAAGATCTCATAAAAGTGTCAAGTTCAGACCTGTGGAAAATTGGTTGAAAAATAGAGCTAGAGGAGATGAAGTACAATTTGGGAAATCAGAGTATTTCCAGGAGATTAGAATTGTTATAAAGCTAATGGAGAAAGATTTCTAGGAAGCTGGGTTTCAATAGTGTCAGTTTATCCAGAGATATCAGAGAGTATGAGTAAGGAACTTGGATACCAGTAAGTTAATAGGAGTTTCTGAAGAACAGCATCAGTAGAATGCTAGAGATAGAAGTGCTAAGGAATTAAAGAATGGGTAGTTGCTGGAGAATAAGGGATAAGGAGTATACACTGCTTTTTAAAGTTTTTTTTTTTTTTTTTAATTCTGATGTGGTTTAAGGAATAGCAGGATTGAAATATTCATTCACAGTGTTCCCAAAATCAGACAGAGATGAATAATTTTAAAATAGCGAATGGAAATATTGAAAGGAGAAAAGTGCTTACAAAGATTCAAGCAAAAGGAGTTTGAAGAATTAAGATACCAAAGAAAGCAGGAAAGAGAGTGAATGGATCAAGAACACACAAGGTTTAGCCTTAGAGAGCAGGAGTGCTGAAAGATGAGTGATCTAAGGAGAATATGTGTATATAAAAACATGCAAATGACACTGACCTGGATGCTAAAGAATGTGGGAAAATCCTGAACAAAAACAGGGCAAACATCAAAAAGAATTTTAAGAAGACAAGGAATTATTGTACCCCAATTTGCAATTTTATTTTCTCTAGTCAGTGCCCCCATTTATCCTCTTTTGTTCTTTATTGAAATATACCACCTTAAAAAGGATCACTTTAATACATTATAAATTTTAGTAACAACCAGATAGTAAAATAAAAATATGGGGATAGATAACTGGCAAAGTTTAAAAGTCCATCATGAAAGCTAAAGGAGGAGAGGATTGAGTGTAGTATGTTATCTTTTTAAATTTTCATAGCAATCTTTCATAAGAGAACCAAAAAGCACACAATGTGGCCAGTCAGGGGCAATTCAAACTTAAGTGAGTCAAAAGAAAGTTTTAGGAGCATCTTTCAAAGCAATCCAAATTCCAATAGTAAAAAGATCTTTAAATACATCAAAAAGACTGAGTCATTCAGCAAGCATTATCCAGTGGCTGTTCCATTGAGATCAATAGGACCAACAGCTGATCACTGATTTAAAGGGTCGTACACGAAAACACAAAATGGAATGAAGGACAGTGTGAATTTTTGTTCCTACCTTTATTGAAAAAGATTCTCAGAAGTTCCTGCAACTAAATTTTCTTTATGTTCATGACATATTTTTATACTTTAAAAAAAAAATTGAAATAATTTTAGATTTATAGAAGAGTTTCAAACATAGTACAGAGAGTTCCCATAAACTTTTTCCCATTCCTAATGTTAACAACTTACATACCCTCATATATTAATCAAAATTAAGAAATTGATTTTTGTGCTGTAGTAGTAACTAAACTACATATTTTATTTAGATTTCACCAATTGTTATGCTAATGTCCTTTATCTGTTTCACAGATCATACCTGTGCCAGTTTGGATGTATTATGTCTCCCAAAATGTCGTGTTCTTTGATGCAGTCTTGTGGGGGCAGACGTATTAGTGTTGACAACCTTGGAATCCTTTGGTCGGGTGTTTCCATGGAGATGTGACTCAATCAACTATGGGCAAGAACTTTGATTGGATAATTTTCATGGAGATTTTACCCCACTCATTCAGGGTGAGTCTAACTGAATCACTGGAGTTCTGTAAAAGAGTTCACAGACAGAAGGAGGTGCTGCAGCCAAGAGAGACCCTTTGAAGAACACACAGTAGCTGAGAGTAGAGCTGGAACGCAACCTGGGATCAGCAGACGCCAGCTATGTGCCTTCCCAGCTAACAGAGGTTTTCCAGATGCTATGGCCTTCCTTCAGTGAAGGTATACTTGTGCTGATGCCTTCATTTGGACATTTTCTTGGCCTTCAGACTGTAACTTTGTAACCAAATAAACCCCCTTTATAAAAGCCAATCTATTTATGGTATTTTGCATAACAGAAGCATTAGCAAACCAGAACAATACCCTATAAGAAAACACCAAATCCTTGGTAGTGACAGCAAGTGGCATAGCAGTGTATGTAGATCCTATGAAATTCCTATTTTTACCCTTCACTGGAGCAACAGCCTTGTGCTTCTCACTTCCATATATTGTGAAGTTAACACATCTATAATAAAGCATTGTGTAATCTTTAAACAAATTTATGAAAAACAGCATAAATCCCATACATATAAATTCTGTTTTCTTAATGTCCTAAAAATGTACTGTCTTCCAGTGAATGTTATTCAGAATTTCATAAAGGCTCACAAAGCAACTCCATACCAAACAGAATATTCAACCCTGTTTCTCCTGAATTTGGGCCTCCACATCTAGGCATGTTGAACTGATATCCAGATAGCAAGGACTACATGAAGCAAACCAGGTGATAAACCTCAGGTTATTTGTTGAGAATGTGCACTGCATTCCTAGCTATTGCTTACAATTTAGTCAGACTCTCATCTACTTTATTCCTAATGGGCTGAAGTGAATATGGAGTTTGTAAAGCTCTTCTCACCTTGTATGGCCAAGAATAAAGCCAGTTCTAAGAACCTCATGTAGCTTTCTTTTTATCTGTGCCATAGTCCAGGTTCTCCTAACTGCTCTAAGCTGGCTTCGGAAGTTGCTAATCTTGAATTTGGTACCAATGTGATCCTTTTATATTGTAATCATGAGCAACAGCATTTGACAGAATTGAGTTGCAGTTTGCCTGATATACTGTAATTTGTTCCTGTGGAAGTTTGGAGCTGTGTACCCCAGAAAAATATTTTTAAACTCAGTCCAATCCTATGAGTAAATGCTTGTAAATAGGGTATTTGATGAGGTTAGTTAACTTGAGGTGTGGCCAAGCTGAATCAGGCTGGGTCTTAATACTATATTACTGAAGACATTACAGGGAAAGTCACAGAGAGAGAAAGGCAGAGGGGACAGCCAGAAGCTGAATGTCAATTGAACTCAGAAGAGAAAGGGGAAGCCAGGAGAGAATGCCATGTTCATTGCAATGTGACAGAAAAGCCAAGGACCAAGGATTGCCAGTGGCAAGTCCCAGAATTCCACAGTCTTCTGGGAGAAAATATCACCTTGATGGTGCCTTGATTTTGGACTTCTCCTAGCATCAAAAGAGTGAGCCACAAATAATTTTTCCCATTTTTGAAAGCCAACCTATTGCATGGTACTTGCTTTAGCAACCAGGAAACTAAAACAGCCCTTCTATCTTTTTCACCTGCTTCTTGAACCATTATTTTACCTCCACATGAGTCAACTGTCTTCAGTCCCTATTTTTAAGGTTGGCCTATGTGCTGATGTTCCAAATCATTTTACTGATATACTATGAGAAGTATTGGAAACCCCTAGAGAAAGAGAGTATTTTGAAAATTAATCAAAATATTATGACTAAACTGGGCATTAATCTATTTTATTAAACCAGAGGCCTTCAAATAGTATCAGATTCACTTGAAGATTTATCATATGTTCATATTTCCAGAATATGCATATATTTACATTTTTAATCAAACTTTTAAATTAGACTACAACAATGAGAACTACTAAGCTACTGGTTGTCTGTAAAAGAGTAGTTGTAAAACATGAAATGACATTTTTCCCAATCTATGCTGACAAAAACTTAAAATGCAAACTGGATCTCAGAGAAAGCATCTGTTTTGAATAAGTTTCTATCCTTTCAGGGATATAACTGGAATCTTCAAATTATAATTTTCATTATAATCATTATACTTTCAGAATGAATTCAACCAATAGTTTCTTTGCAATAGTGATAAATGCTTGTATAATTCTTTTGTAATTTTTTATGAGAGATATTTAAGCCATCATGTGAAAAATGAGGTTGTGTTTGGATAAGTAGAAAGTCATTTTCTTATCTTTCCTACATGCACCATTCCAAAATTTAGAAAAGACATGATTATTTTCAATTAATATAAAATCCCTTGCCCAATTCACTTATTTCCAAAACAATCCATTAGTCAATTAAAGATGAACACTTGGCTCAACAGAATAAACTGCTAGTAATTCAGTGAGTTCTGTATAAACTTAGACATATATCATTTGTCTCCTTCCTTCAAAAGTGTACATTATGCTCCACCTTCTGGTAACGACTGAATGGCTGAATCAGACTATCATGCCTACAAATAACAATTAAAAATTCTAAACAGAATGTAAAAATCAACTGTCTGAAACCACCTTAGAGCATTCAATAACAAGGATGTAACCCTAAAAGGAATGCATTCACAGTGGTTAAGAACATCTATCTATCTATCTATCTATCTATCTATCTATCTATCTATCTCTCTATCTCATTTTCTTCTGATGACACTCAGTGGTGTATATGGTATACAGGTAATAGAGTTAATGCAGAGACTGACAGTATTATGAGATTAACTAGTAGAGATCAAGTTTCAGACTCAGTAAAGTGGCTGTAAATTAGGCAAAGAATCACAAAATAGGAGTCGCAGTGAGGAATCCCAAAGTTGATTAAAAAAAACTCTTAAATTCTTGGCTGACCCTTAAATTGCACATATGAAGGCCATGTATCCAAGAAATCCAGAGAAAAGTAACAGATGGCTAAAACAACTGAGTGGAGATATCAGTGGCTTCTCAGAACTAGGAAAGTTTTGGGTTGAAGTTCAAGTTCAAACAACTTAGAAGGACTGACACATAACTTGGAATTTCTATTGACAACCCAAAAGACCCGTGTCTTAGGAATAAGGACCTTATTGTATTACTGAGAATTAGTAATATGCAATCAAGCCTAAAACTAGCTTCTACATTATCACAGTTATCTAGTAATCTACCAGTAAAGTAATTCCTGCTAGAACAGAAATCAACACTCTTCAGAGGAAGATAAAGTAATCCTGGTTCTCCATAAGATAAGATACACATATACCACAGTATGCCATAAAAAAAAAAAAAAAATCAGAAAAGAGAAACAAAAAATAGAGAAACAGAACCAGAGGGTTAAAGATCAGGCATTTGATGCTGAAGGAGTACAGAATATTCAACAGGATTGATTGTACAGATCCAGAAATGGAGAGCACAATACTGGGTAATGGTAGCACAATATGGTAAGTACTTGAACAAAGATGACTGTGAGTATGGCTGAAAGAGGGTGGTTAGGGACATGTAGGACACCTGAAGGAAAGATAAAAGATAAAGACTGGGATGGTATAATTTAGTGAAACCTGTCGTTGTCTGACTTTTTTATTGTATTTTATTTTAATGTTATTTTTTCTTTTATTGCCTTTTAGTTGTCTTTTTTTCTTTCTTTTTCTTTTTCTTTTTTTATTGCCACTTCCTCTTTCTTTGTGGAAGAAATGGAAATGTCCATATAGATAGTGGTGGTGAATGCATAGCTATGTGATTATACAGGGAACCATTGATTGTCTACTCAGGATGGAATGAATGGTGTGTGAATAAAGCCATCTAAATAAAGAGGGATACAAGTGCCAGAGAAAATGTTGAGAAAGGTATGTACTTAATCACCATTGGTGGGGAAGTAGAATGGTGCAGCCCATCTGGAGGGCAGTGTGGTGGTTCCACAGTGCAGCCCATCTGGAGGGCAGTGTGGTGGTTCCACAGGAAGCTAAACATGGGGCTGTCATATGGTCCTGCAACTCTGTTATTGGGTATATACTTGGAAGAAATGAAAAGAAGGACACAAATGGACATCTGTACAGTGGTGTTTATGGTGGCAGTATTCACTACTCACAGTGGTTGGAGGTAGCCTAAGGGTACATTGACTGATGAACGGAGTGACAAATTGTGTTGTATACATACAATTGAATATTGAGCTGCTATAAGAAAGAATGAAGTTATGAGGTAAATGGACCCTAAAGACAGTATGTTGAGTCAAATAAACCAGAAATGAAAAGAAAAAACATTATAATACCTCACCAATATGGACTAACTATAATGTGTAAACTCTGAGAATAGAATCTGAGAGCATAGGTTAACAGCAGAATACTTATTGTCAAGGTTCCTAGATTGTGAGCTCTTACAGCAGTTACATCTATTCCTGAGTTTGTTGTAATGGCTGTTTCTAAATTCTGAGATGCTGCACTCTTGGTGTATAATCTGGTTGGTCCCTGGAACTTTGGGTATCTGTGTGACACCAGAGACACAGAGCCAGAGTCTGACAGCTATGATTGTCAGCATTACCCCATACAGCAAATGTTAAAGAGTCTCAGAAAAGAGATTAGACTTCAATTATAGATATGAATGAAATTAACTTGGTTAGGACTAAGATAAATCAGACTAAAGGGTAAAGGATGATATTGATGGTGTTTTAAAACTTTAACTTCTGTGTGAGACAAAAGGAAGAGATGTACATTAGATGTAAAATCTATATTTTGTGTAACACTATATAATTTAACTTGTGTGGTCAGTTTATTCAAACACTATAATTACATGGAACTTTGAGTAGGGAGTGAAATCTGGTTGGTTTATATAGGTTAGTCTGAAGCCTTGATACAGCTCAGAGTAATTTGGGCAGAGGACAAAAATATATTTGCAGACCCCCCTGAGGCACTGGGGAAATGTGGAAATGTTATACTTTCCCACTTGGGGAATTAATGATATTCTCACAAGCATTGGGGGCTACCAATCTAGAAGGCCAAGCCCTTGATCTTGGGGCTTGCCTTTAAGAAGCTTGTTACTGCAAAGGAGAAGCTACGCCTACTTAAAATTGTGCGTTAAGTGTCACCATCAGAGAACCTCTTTTGTTGTCCATATATGGCCTCTCTCTCTAATTCAACTCTTCAGGTAAACTCACTGCCCTCACCGCTATGTGGACATGACTCCCAGGGGTGTAAATCTCCCTGGCAATGAGGGACATGCTCCTGGGGATGAGCCTGGCCCTGGCATTGTGGAATTCAGAAAGACTTCTTGGCCGAAAGAGGGGAAAAAAAGAAAACAAAACAAGTTTCAGTGGCTGAGAGATTTCAAAAAGAATCCAGAGGTCTTTCTGGAGGTTTTTCTTATGCATATAATGCATAAGATACCCATTTTTAGTTTTTAGTGTATTGGAAGAGCTAGAAGGAAATACCTGAAACTGTTAAACTGCAGCCCAGTAACCTTGATTCTTGAAGACAATCTTATAATTATATAGTTTACAGTGTGTGACCATGTGATTGTGAAAACCTTGTGGCTTCCACTCCTTTATCCAGTGTATGGACAGATGAGTAGAAAAAAGGACAAAAAGTAAATGAATGATAAAGAGGGATGGGAGGTATGGGATGTTTCAGGTGGTGTTTTTTACTTTAATTTTTATTCTAATTCTTTTTTGTATGTGGTAATGAAAATGTTCAAAAATTGATTGAGGTTATGAATGCACAACTATATAAAGGTACTATGAACAACTGATTGTACCCTTTGTATGACATATGGTTTGTGAATACATCTCAATAAAATTGAATTTAAAAAGAGATTATAAGCTAATACTAGAGAATGAATAACCTTTCAAAATCACACAAACCCACTAAAACCCATGCTGGACTATAAAATTTCTCAAAAATTTTAAGAATATACTTTTCTCCAAGTGAGTGAAAATCAATGAAATAGAGACGAAGAGTAGAGAAAAATGGCAGAATCCCCTAATTTTCAATCTTTTAAATTATTAGTGAAAAAGATAATCCCTGTGCCAGTTTGGATATATTATGTCCCCCCAAAAAAACATGTTCTTTAATGCAATCTTTTGGGGCCAGGCCTATTAGTCTTTTGATTAGGGTGGAATCCTTTCATTGAGTGTTTCCATGGAGGTGTAACTCACCCAACTGTGGGTGATACCTTTGACTGGGTTATTTCCATGGAGGTGTGTACCCTTCCCATTCAGGGTGGGTCTTGATTGGATCACTGGAGTACTTAAGAGAGCTCAGGGGCTTACACTGCTGCTGATGCTTGGAGGTTCTTGGAGATGCAAACAGGAGGACGTTTGGTGATGCTAATCTAAGAGATGAAACCCAGAGTTTGAGTTGGACGAACTAAGAGAGGACCCCTAGATGCTTAGAGAGAAATGCCCTTGGAGAGAGAAGCAAGGATGCACAGGAGCTAAGGAAGAAAGCCATTTTGAAACACAACCCAGAAGCAAAGGACTAGCAGATGCCAGCCATGTACCTTCCCAGCTGACTGAGGCATTCTGGATGCCATCAGCCATTCTTCAGTGAAGGTATCACCCTGTTGATGCCTTAGTCTGGACACTTCTGTAGCCTTAGAACTGTAACTTTGTAACTTAATAACTCCCCTTTATAAAAGCCAAACCATTTCTGGCATTTTGCATAATGGCAGCATTAGCAAGCTGGAACAATCCCATAGCAACAAAATTCAATGGTAAAAGAGAAATACAATTACCAATTACAACAATGAAAGAGGTCTACAAATCTTAAAAAAAAAGAAATTAATGGTATAGGATGATTATGCCAATAAATTTGCCATCTTAGATAAAATTGGAAAACTGACTGAAAGCATTAACTTCCAAAACTAACCAGATAGAGCAAGTCTCTATTAATTAAAACATCTAATTCTTAGAAAAATCTTTCTCTCAAAAATATCTCCAGATCCACATGAATTCATGGTTAAATTCTTTCAAATATTTGCATAAGAAATATTCCCATTTTTATGCAGTCTTTCCAAAAATTGAGGAGGAGGAAACACTTTCCAAAGTATTTTAGTTGTTAGAATAAGTTGGACACAAAAATCTGTCTTGAACCTTACTAGAAAAGAAAATTATAGACATAGTCCTTATGAACATAGGTACAAAAATTGTACCTAATTTTGTAGATAACAAAATATCAGCAAATCACATTTCAATATATAAATATAGTATAATGTGTAATACAGAAAAATGATATTATACCAACAAATTGAGGTTTATTTCAGGATTGCCAGGTTGATTTAGCATTCAAAAATTAAAAATAAACATAAAATTATTTATCAATTCAAGGACAAGGATTTGACAAAGTTCAACACACATTAATGAGAAATTTTTGAGAAACTTGGAGTAGGGCATCCACAAAACAACTACTGCTACTATAATATTTAATAGCCAAACATTGAACATTTAATAGCAAAATAATAAACACTTTTCTCTCAAGATTATTGATACTTAGAGATTGTCTGCCTTTTATTATTTGTTTTCTATTTGTCTCCTTTGTTTCTCTTTACTCTTTTTCTCTTTTCTTGCCTTCCTGTTGGTTATTGAAACATTTGCATTATTTAGAATTCTCTTAATTTATTTACAATGCTTTTAGCATATGATTTTAATTTAGTATTTTAGTGGTTGCTCTAGGTGTATATATATGTACATATAAACTCATCACTGACTATTAGAACCAACATTTACCACTTCTAGTAAAGTGTGGAAATCTTACATCCCCTTAGGTCATTTTACCTGTCTCATTTGTAAATACCATTGTCTTGAGTATTTTATTTTCAAACGTTGAGCTCCACATCAGAATATATTAAAGTTTTGTTTCAATCATCAAATATGATTCAGAAAATAACAAGAGAAAGTCTATTTTATATGTCCATATTTTTGCTCTTTCCATTGTTTCCCCTTCCTTCTTGTTGCACCAAGATTCATTCTTTCATCATTTCCTTTCTGTTTGAAGAATTTCCATTAGCCATTCTTTAATGTTAGGTCTACTAGTGAAAAATTCTCTAAAGTTTCTTTTTATCTGAGAATCTCTTTATTCTTTCTTCATTCTTGAAGATTGTTTCTCCAGATATAGAATTTGTATTTTATAGTTCTTTTCTCCCAGCACTTGAAAAATGTGGTGCCTCTTCCATCTGACTTCTATCATTTCGAATGAGAAATGATTCAAATTGGTGTTCCCATATAGGCAATGTGGCTGCTTCCAAGATTTTTTACTTTATCTTTAGTTTTCAAATATTTAATTATCATGCATCTTAATGTGGAAAATTTGGGATATTATTCCATTTGGGGTTTATTTAACTCTTGAATCTATACATTTATGTCTTTCACCAAATTTGAGAAGTTTTCAGCCATTATTTCTTTGAATACATTTTCACTCTCACTCATATTCTGTACTTATGAGATTCCAATGACACAAACATTGGTCCTTTGTTGGATTTTGTAGGTCTTTCACATCTCTGAGTTACTTTATTATTTTTTTTTCAGTCTGTTTTCTCTGTTGTTCAGAATGGGTAAATTCTAGTGATCTAGCCTCAAGCTCACTGATTGTATCCTTTGTTACCTCCATTGTACTATTGAGCTCATCCAGCAATTTTTTTTTGTATTTTGGTCACTGTATTTTTAGCTCTAAAACTCCCAGAGAAATTTTTCATAACTTCTAATTTTGTTGAAATATTTTAATTTTTTATTTTTTATCCATAACGTGTGGAATGACCAAAATTATCAGATATTCCCAGAAACCTGATTTTGACCATAAAAGATATTATTTAAAAGGTTATATGACATGCAACCTTTTATGAATGGCATCTTTCACTTAGCTTAATGGTTTCAAGGTTTATCCGTGCTGTAGCATGCATTAGTACTTCATTCATGGCTGAATAATAGTCTATTATATGGATATACCACAATTCATTTATCATTTAATTCATTGATGAACTTTAGGATTGTTTCTACCTCTTTTTCTTGCAAACACTGGTGCTATGGATATTTGTGTACAAGTATTTCTGTGACTCCCTATTTTCAGTCCCTGTTTTGGATATTGAGTAGAGATTTCCCAGGAATTTTCCTAGGAGGTGGAATTGCAGATTCATATGGTAATTCTATGTTTAATTTTTTGAGGACCCACAAAATGTTGTGTGAAATACCCAGAATCAATAAATACGTAGAGACAAAAAGCAGATTGGTGGGTACCAGGGACTGGGAAGAGAGGGATATGGGGAGTGATGGTTTAATAGGTATGGGGTTTTATTTTGGGTTGAGAAAATGTTTTGGAATAAGATAGTGGTGGTAGTTGTACAACTTTGTGAATGTACTAAAGGCCACTGATTGCCCACTTTAAAACGTTTAATTTTATATTATGAGAGCTTCAACTCAATGAGAAAAAAAGACAGACTCTATGATAGTAACTGCTAACAGTAATAGAATTAAAATTAGTATCTTTTAAACTGCTTGAATTCATTAAAACTTTGATTCTTCATCTTTAAAAACAATGGAAAAATTCTCTAAAAATGAATATTCTTGAATATGTCTAATTCTGACTCCTTGTTTTTGTACAATCTAGAAATACCACAATATAATTATTTATTTTAATAAAAACTATTATATTATGGTTATTCAAAAACATTAAAGTGATTAAATAGATTATTAAGAAGTAGAAATGCCATAATTTTTAGAGTTCAAAAATTGGAATAAATATACTTAAATTTTATCTTTATTTTCTTATAGCTGGTTAATTTATTTAACTGCATGTTTTGGGGAGGATATTCACATATTTAAAAGACATAATCAGAGTTTCTTAGTGAAAAATCAATCAAAAGTGTTACATAAATATCTTTGAAATATATTGTCTTTATATGTTTATAAAGACTCTTTTCTTTATATGTGCAAATGAAACTACTGTGAAATAGTTTTGCATGCTAATGCCAGAAGACGGTGATTCTTGGTATGGCTTAGATTCTGTATACTTAGTCTGCAAGCAGAAAACATGATGAAAATGAAGGGAATTATGATTTTAATGGTAGTGGATTTATAATCTTCTTTTTCTCAGTGTTTATGCAATACAATATATCTGTCTGAAGTGAATTATTTAAGGAAGACAAGCTAAACAGCTTTTAAAACAGTAATTCCCTGGTCAAATTATATAAAAATGGTGGCAGTTTTTCCAGATTGAACAGGGAAACTAAATGTAGTAACTTCTAAATATTATATACATTTTATATCTAATTTTTTTCTTTTCTTTCACTATATCCATGCAGACATAATCATCACCTTTTAAATCATTTAAAAATATAGTTCTTTTTAAAAGTGTATACATATTTTTTTAGTTTCAAGACTATTATATTTTTCTATTCATATATTCATCATCATAATAACATAATCTAAGAATAATTACACACCCTATTTCATTATCTTCTTAATAATATCTTATTCTTTCCAATCAGGAGTTTCATTACTATTTATTTTTCAAGACTAAATAACAACAGCCTGCTCAGTCTTTTGAGGTTTCCTTGCATTTAAGACCTGAATAATATCAGCTCCAATCAGTTGGCCTGCTGATAAGGTATCATGAACAGGAAACATTAGAGCTATTAAAATATTACATTTGCTGCTAATTTGGGTAATTACCTGTTATGTCCTCCAAAGAGTGAAAACTATGGTTCTGTGGGAGGAATAGCACAGTTCAAACATTTTGTTTCATGGAATATGCCAACATGTAGTGCATTTATAGTTTTGCTCAGTTTACTGCTAGTTTTCGTATGAGTTTTCCTTTGACGATGCTTGAATTATTCTAGCCTGCATAAGGAGAAAGAAAAGAAGAACCTTAGAATCTCAGCATGCTTGTAGGAATAATGGTGCAGAGCAGGCTACAGTTGCGTCAGTATATACTAAACATAAAGGAGTAAATGATAATAGGTTAACCCCTGGCCACTTGGCAGGAGTCAAATATTGTTTTTGGAGAGAAGTAAGCAAATGCCTTAAGTCTGACCAAGTCATATTTTAAGAAACCAGGATATGGAAATTGGCTTCTTAATTAAAGCTTATGAGATAAAATTGCTTTCCAAAAAAATAGCAATAGTTTTCTATAAATAGTGGTCTTTTTTATTTTTGCATATGAATTTGGTATTAATAGGAAGAAGTTACTGAAAATAGCACTGAATTATGAAAAATGCCAATTATTCAATGAATTCATCTTTTCAAAAACTAGAAAATAAGTGACTGTCAGCTATATCTAAATTGGTTAAAGACCCATGTGGCAGTAGAAAATTTGATGTCTGTGCACCACTACCAATAATTTGTATAACAAGCAAAACACTAATTTCATGTAGGAAGCCAAAACAAGACTTATGACAAATTTAAAGATGATGCTGCATGATTACATGAATAATGGAATATAAAATTAACTTCAGAGTCAGGGGCTGGCAGAGTGTCATCTGCCCTATCAGGCAGTCTTAAGGCAATTAAGATATTATGAATAAACTGCTTTCATGGAGAGAATCTATTCATCTTTATACATCGATCTCACTGGATGCCAGAGCCTGTCAACTTGTTTTCACTGGAGCCTAAAAAATCCCTTTATGCTTACACATGGTTGTCTAAAGACAGGTAAAGTTTGTTTATTTTTACTGTGTCTAAAAATCCAGGCCATAGAGAAATTATTAAATAAAATTGAAGTTTTGAACAAAGTGTTAGGATTGAAAAGAATGAAAAGAGAATTTTCAAGTAAGTATGAGGAGGGGCTGGATTTAATTGCTATCTATTCCTTTAACGTGAAGACTATATACCTACCATCCTAAATCAAGTACCACCCAAGACAGTTAAAACAAGGTAGAGGTAGTTGACCAAGATTTTCAGAAAGAGAGAAAAGGTTATCATTTCAGATCTTCCTCCAATTATTATTCTCTGAATCTACTCCTAATGTTCATCTTGTACTGCAAGCTATCGAAAGCAATTATGAGAATCTGTCAATTTCTGTTATTGGCTTAATTAATCGTTTCATTGGAAATGTTCTAGCTATGGGTGATTGGCAGAGACAAGGACACATCAATCGTCTAGCTATTCTAGTTCATCCCGATTTCTTGCACTTGTCACACAAATTTAACCAGATGTCTTTTGAGGTTTCCTTGCATTTATAAGATGCATTTATTGGAGCTGAATAAGATCAGCTCCAATCAGTTGGCCTCAAGTATTTTGAACCAATGGAACTCCATGCCACATGGAAGTTCAGTACCCATCACAAGATTTCTATGGATTCCTACTGGCTTTACATTTTCATAATGACCTCTGGAACTTTACTTCTACTTCTGTAGAATCAGGAAGCTTATGGATTGGTTTGGCCTCTTGCATGTGCTGTTCCTCGTGTATGTCCTATATCGTCGACCCAGATATGAACGCCAGGCATATCCCTCCATTTCCAGACACACAGGCAATCCCTCAGCATTCACACAAAAAAATTCTCTGCAACATTATTTATTGAAGATCACTGAGATAGCTGAAGTGGTATTGACTTAAGTGAGAGGTGAAGTTTGGGAATTGGGGAAGGAAGGGAGAAGACTACTTATGGGCAGGGTGGGGAAACCTGCAGAACGTAAATAACTTTACGTCGACTATTAGAAACCTCTGTTCTTAAATATCTTCAGGCACCACACCAAGCGTCCTGGCAATCTCTTCTTTCTCCTTCCTCTCCTTCCCTCCTACCTGAAATTTCTCTTAATTTCAAGTACAGAGCAATTTAATGTTATTTTTCTTTTTCTGAAATTACTCACACCTTAGGTTTTTATTTTTCACAGTCATTAAACGAAGGCTTAGTGGATTAGCAAGGAGTCTTAACTTAAGAATGACATCTTTATTTTGGTTCTGGTACTACTATAAAGTGATGCCCAAGTCATAAATTCCCCCCAAGTATGGAGTCAAAATTAAATTTAGAGGGAGAATAAACAAATATTAGAATTAAATAATGGGAAAGGAATCAGAATCCTAAATCTCTAAAATGCAAATAGAGACACAATCAAGGAGCTCTCAATGGGGCTTGTTAAATGGTTTATTTAAACAAAGAGACAGCCTTCAACAAATATATTTTTATCATAAGTCAAAAAGCTTGCAAATTATTTTATGTCATTTATTACTTCGAGAATAGTATTTGTGTTTGTCATTGGGATAGGGTTACCAGTGGTATTTTTAGTTATCAAATATTTAGGTAGTTCATTTTATTAAGGGGTTTGGAAAGTGATTGTTTTCCATATATTGAGCTTTTTGGGGTAAACTGATAATTTGGTCTTCTTATCAGGACAAAGAGGATATGTAGTAATTATCTGGTTAATGAGATTCATAGAGATTTAAAAAGAAGTATATGTTGTACGGGAATGTCTCCTGACTCCTATGTGTTGATATTAAGGAGAAAATTGACTTGTCTCCCTTACATGTTGCTTTAACAGCACAATCAAATAAAGACAAGATACATCCATGGCCATATGAATGCATATACACAAACATATATGTGTGTAAATATACATGCATTACTGAACAAACTCAATTTCAAAAGATTACTTGTTTTCTTTTGGGGGGAAAGGAGTGAGGGTTATTTAGTCCAAATAAGTGATGGATTTCCTACAATTTGTGTAATAGGAGAAAGTAAACCCAAATTATTTCATGGACTGATGATCTGCTGTATTATAAATATTATTTCAGAATTTCAATTTCCAAATGAGATTTTATCATTTATCTATTCATCTCTTTAATTCACTCATTTACTATACCCTGCTTCAACTTTATCTTCAATAAGCTATCAGTAAGTTAAACAATTATTTTATGAATCACTGACAAATTATAAAACTTGCTAATTAAAATCTGATATAGTAGTACAACAATACCCCTGTGAAATACATGAACTGATTACACAATTGTGCTGGTTTGAATCTGTTATGTACCCATAAAAAACTATATTCTTTTAATCCACTCTTGTGGGGACAGACCTATTGGGGGTGGGATCTTTTGATTAGGTTGTTTCCACAGAGATGTGACATACCCAATTGTGGGTGGGACTTTTTGATTTGATTATTTCCATGGAGATGTGACCTTACCCATTCACAGTGGGTTTTAATTAGTTTACTGGAGTCCTGAAGAGAGCTCAGGAGGAGAGAGAGAGAGCTCAGAGCCAACACAGACCCAGATGCTTGGAGAAGCTGAGAGAGACATTTTGGAGAGAGGCTAAGTTATGTAATGCAGAGTTCCCTCCTGGGAGAAGCAAGCAAGATCCCATAGGCGCTGAGACAGAAACCCAGAGACATTTTGGAGAAAGCCACTGGAACCAGAAGCTAAACCCAGGAGAGAAGGTTCAGCAGAGCCAGCCATGTGCCTTCCCATATGACAGAGGAACCCTGGATGCCATCAGCCTTTCCTCAGAGAAGTTATCTACCTCTTGATGCCTTAATTTGGACATTGTCATGGTCTTAGAATTGTAAATTTGCAACCTAATAAATCCCTATTGAAAAAAGCCAATCCATTTCTGATATATTGCACTTCAGCAGCTTTAGCAAACCAGAACAACAATCTTCTCATTACTTTGAAGTTTTTTTCATCTATTCAAAGGGATTTAACAATTTCTCCTGTCTTCAGTTTCCATTTCCTGGCATGGAATTGGCAATAATTTTGTATGCGTATCAGTAGTTAAACATTGTCTACTTGTGGGTATTTTCCATTCTTGCCTACCACAAAGCACTTGGATTTTGCTTTGCAAGACAATATGGAATAGCTGTCATTCTCCCTATGAAAACTATTTGTTTCACTATTATCAATGTTATGCCCCACTGCTCTCTTTCTTTCCTTTTCTGTGAGCACGACAATGTTTCATTTCAATGCTGAAACATAGTGAATTCTTTGGAAGATTTTAAATGGCAATTAAATTAAATTACAATGGCAACGATGCACACAACTTGATTGACATTCTGGAAATATGAACAGATTTGACCCAGTTCTCCCATGCATGGGCAGCAACAACTTTCTTTTAGCCACTGTAAATACAAGATACCAGTGATTGTAAAATAACGATCTATATTTCCCAGTAATTTCAGAATGTGAAAAAAGAGAAAGATTTAAGAAACTATGTACTGCAATATTGACTGAACTTCACTGTGGGCCAGAAATTGTGCTAAGTGTTGGCAGATGTCAAAGACTCTGCTTGTGCTTGAGGCTTGAGTAGTCAACGTCTAAATATCAGTTCTCCATGAGAACATAGAAAGTATGGTGTGGTAGAAAAAACAAGCTCAAGGAGGGCAACGAAGAAGACAGTACTTCACACTGGAAAGACAAAGGCATACTTCAACATGAAGGACTCGGTTTGCCTAAAATTGAAAGAGACAATGAATTTGGATAAGTGGAGATGGTGAGAGGAAAGCTACTTCAAGCCAAAAGCCATTTGTGAGCAAAGATTTGGAGGCACAAAAATAGGGAGAATGATCCACATGTTGAGTGGATTTATTAGGCTGAAGCCTAGCGAGTGAGAAGGGCTAACTGCAGATGAGGTTGGGACAGACCCTAAAATGGGAACATCCTTGAATGCCAAAATCTTGAAATACAAGGTGAGCCTTGAATTTTTCTGAAGTGGCTAACACATAATCTGAATTGTTTTTCAGGGAGCTAAAGCTGTGTTGTCAACTTTTCTAAGTCAATATGATAATTTGACAAGGGTGAGCTATTTGGTGCTCACCAGTAGCCTCAACTCTCTGTAAATAAGTGGAAAATGGAGTCAGGGGAGAGTTCTATTTTTCTCCAAACCTATGCTCAATGGCAGGTGATGTTTCTAACAAAACTGATTTAGACCAAAGCCTATCAATTGTTCAGAATTAACAAAGGGGCAAAAGTAGACATAGTGTTGTTTGTAGTTAAGAGCCTTTTCTATTGACAGTTACTTCACCTAAAACCTTGTGTGAAAGATCAATCCAATATAAACAAGAGGTCATTCTTCCAGAGAATTGGCAAACCTTGTAGTAGCTGTATTAGGAAGCAGGAGCTTGTGCGAAGGAGAATTCAGCAGAACCCAACTACTCTAGACTTAGAAGGCTACCCCTAGTATTGTCGGCTTCCATGAGCTTTATATTTTATACATACAAGCCCCCCAAATTGTGGCATCACAAAACTACTTCTAATGAAGGAACCACAGAGGTGGTCATGAAAATTAGAACTAACTTGTTTATGCACACACATTTCTGACCCATCTCTCACACTCAAGTCAATGAAGATATAGTATAACAATTTGGAGGTAATGCAGCAAGCAGATTTGCAGCTGATGAAACTGGTAACAGAGTGTAAAGTAGTGAAGTGTTCTAGTAGGCCATGTGAAAATTAATGTTGAACTGAAATAGGATAGTGGTAGTGGAAATACAAAGAATGGAGGAGATATTTTAAAAAGCCTTCACAAATAGCCCTACTATATTCAGTAACTTAGTTCTAAGTGCACACTTTTTCTCTTATGAGTTTGTCTGAAATTGTACATTAATATAAAACTCCTTCAGAATATGGTTGGACTCTATTTCCCATGAATGTACGGAAAATGTAGTTTGAAAATTTTGAAATAGAAGAAAAATAATCACCAAAGCGTGATGGTTTCTCTCTTGCAGTGACTTGGCATAATGAAATTGCTGGATTATTTGTTGTTTTCAGCAAACAGACAAAAAGCAGAAAATGAAACAAACACCACTATGAAATTAATGGACACTTCAAAGCATTTCTCTGTTCTGAAGCTTTTAAATATCTTAAGATTTTCTTTAAGTCAATTTTGTATTAAGGATTTTCTGTTTGTTTTTTTCATTCTCTCTGTACTCACTAAAACATCACAGAATATAGAAGAGAAATGGTTATGCACTACACGAAAACAAGAAGTAGACTTGCTGTCTTTTCCTCCCAAAAAAAGATCATTCTACCTTTATAGTCAATGAATAGACTTTTGATAGCCCTTTATAACTTAGTATCTCTCTGTACACCCATTGAAAATCCATTTGGTCAATCTGGGGGTCATGTTGTTTTTCTGTTTATCAAAGAGTTCTAGACATACTAAAGGATAAGTCAAAGAATGCCTGACATTGAAATACTCAGTTATTTTTATTTATTGATAGAAAATTTTGCAATGCAGTTTTCAATCTGCAATCCTTATATTTGTGTCTCAAGTTCCCCAGCATTAATACCCTAAGCCTTTCCATTCATTTTCAGATGTGATGGGAGCCCTTGTCTCTTGCATCCAGCCTCCAGAATATCAGTTGGCCATGTCACACGTCACCACGTGGGGCCCCCAGATGTGACCTGTAGGGCCTTGGACCCTGCTTTCTGCTACCAAAAGCACTAAAATGCCACAAAGGATGTTTTAACAGAAAATATTTTTAATATGAATGTCTCAAAGGACTAAGCCTTGCCAATATCTTTGAGTTTGTATACAATCAACATGTATGGTTAGGATTTTAGTAGTTTTGAAGTGGGCATCAGTTTAAAAATCTTAGGAAATAAACTTTCCACAGCACAAGGAGCCACAGAGAATACAAACAGCCAGAGCCAGCCCTCTGAGTTGGTTCATTTGTCAGATGCATTTATTTATTCAAATTTCAGGAGAAACTAAACATGAAATGTGATCAACTTCTGTTGTCATCAGGAAAATGCAAATTAAAACCACAATGTCATGCCATTGCACACACAAGAATGGTTAAAATGAAAAATAAGGAAAATACCAAGTGTTGACAAACATCTGGAGAAACCATAATTTTCATATACTGCTCACAATCTTATAGAATAACAAAACTTTTATCAACAATAGCAACAAAACAACTATATGAGTACCGTATGACACAGCAAGACCATTCCTAGGTATGTACCATATATATAGATATATATACATATATATATATTCAGCAAATTACCTGGACTATTCATAACACTTAAAACTATAAATAAATGAGATATCCATCAGCAATCCAACTGATAAATAAAAAGTGAACTATTCACAAAATGGCATGCTATTAAACAATGAGAATGAAATATTAGAACTGCATGCAAAAATTTGGATGAATCTTACATGGTGTGGAGTAAAAGAAGCCAGACACAGAAGTATTTATAATTCTAATTATATAAAGTACAAATCTGTGAAAAAGATTTCTATGTGGTCAGACATCAGCATACAGCCATCCTGGAAGTGATAGGGAAGGGAAGGGGGCATCTGGGATGCTTATAATGTTTTAATTCTCTATTTCCATTTGGTTACACTGATATGTTCAGTTAGCAAAAAATATTTAATTTGTGTTACTCATCGCATGGGCATTTTTCTTTATGTACATTATTTTTCTTTACAAAAGTTAAAATTAAAAGAAAGTAGTTTTTAGAGCTGTTAACATGATAAAATACCCTAAGTGGCTCTTCAGGCATCTAACATTGGGGCTGCAATTAGAGTCTCAATCCTTGGGAATTTTGTCTCTTGAATTACCGGAGGGAGTTAAAACAAACATATGTTCATAACTATTCTAAACATTTACCTCTGTGTTGAAAATTAGTAAGCAGGGCCTTCAAGAACCAAACACTATGACAAGTTATGTTAGTTATGTTTCAAGACATGGCAAGATTATGATTCTGACTAGCAGGTCATGAATGATGAGTGGTAGCCTGAGGCCAAGCATTGGAGGCCTGAGTGCTCGTTACCTCTTCATGGTAGGCAGATCTGGGGGATTGTGCTAGAGAGAGAAAGGAATAAAAGTTGGCCACAGCTGACTCCCTATAAACTCAATATTTAAAATACACTCAAAGGAGTGTAGAAAAAGATGATTCACCAGTGTTGAGGAAAACTGTGGACTACAAAATAGCGGTCATTGGAGCCACCTACCAAAAGGCAATTAATTACCTGTAAGGAATGAAGTTATACTACCAATTTGTGCTGACCTCAGTCATAGCAACATAATCTGAAAATTTTACTCATTGTTTCCTATTGTACAATATCTAATAAATCTGAATTAAGATGCATTTATCTGGATTCAATTGATTGGTCAAACTGTTTACTTGTTTAAAAATTTAGCATGCAATTGTGCATAATTTTGAAAGAAAGGTACATGAACTGCCACACTAACTAAAAAAAATGAAATATAGTAAAAGTAATTATTAAATCTCCAGTAAAATTTCTTGGTTAACATGGATGTCCCTTCCCACCATGTTGAAGCTTTTAGTCACTAAAATTACACAAGTCCTTCAACTTTAACCAAAAATTAAGCCCTCATCAGCTTTTATCAGATATTGAATCATTAGCAACTCCATGCAAGGAAGGGAATAGGAAAACTTAGGCTTTCATAAGTGGTTAATTTTTTTTTCCTGAGAAATGTAGGTTTATAATGGAGATTGAAAAAAAAAATGAGGCAATATGCACTCATGCTTAATTTTTATTTATTTTAGCCTATGAATATGAACATAACAAAAGCAACAAGGAAACAGTCCCTTCATTTCAAAATAATGTGGAGCATTTTGACTACAATGAGAAAAGAGATACTATTGTTGGCCTCAATTCCAACAAAGCCATTTAATAGGAAATTGCCATAAAATACAGAGAATTAAACCATCCCTTTATCAGCAGCGAAGGAGAATATGTGTTTAATAGTTGATTTATAACCTCATTTCATGATTTCCTTTTAACTTGCACCAGTTGCTTGAACTAAAAGTTCGTTTTGTCATAAAGAAATGGGAATATAATCGCATCCTAATTACATAGCTTCGGGTTATTTGTACAATTAAGTTATCTATTACAAAGTTAATGAATGTTAATAATGCAATTCTCCTTGGTGACCTGATTGATATACTAACATTTATTGTGTACTGAAGACTATTAATTAAGGCATAGTTATTGAATGAATACTGCAGATGCTGATATATATTCTTCCAAATTACATATATATTAGGGCAATCATGTTTTTAAACAAACTCAGGGTTTGAAATTCCAAATAAAAAACATCAGCGAATGCTAACACATTTACCTTATTTTATATAAGAATGCTTGGGCATCACTGTAAAACTATCTTCCCAAGATATGGGGAAATACGTGTTCATTATCCCAGACAGGGCCAATCACGGAAAAGAGAATTAATGTACAGGTGCCTCGAATATTAGTGCCATTGAAATATGATGCAGAGAAACTTGTATAATACTGGAGAAGGATCGTCTCTGTGAAACAAGGTTAAGACAAAAAAGCAACATACTTTTAAAATTAACACCAGCCTTCCAACCCCCAGAGAAAACCTTGTTGCCTTTTACTCCTTCTGCTTAGACACTGTCAGCAGTCACAAATCAGTTTAGGGCTTAGATCACAGTGTTAAATTATATTTATGCCCTTGTAAAGCTGAACAACACTGCTGCCTTGTGTAAGAAATCTTTAAACCACATGTTATGGCAAATAACTGCTGATTTTACTCCCCAAGTCTGATTTGGCTGATTTAGATTGTTTAAGCAATGACCTTTAAAAAAATTCACTTTTGGAAGACTACTTTAAAATGCTTTTTGTTTAGGATCCATCACTGGCTTTTAAATTGTTGTGATTATTTTGAAAATGTTACTCTATTTCTTCAAGTGTTTTTTTCTTTTTTTCTTGATATCTAAGATTTCTGGACATAGCCTTAGAACATGTGTCTTCATAAAGTACAACATATTGTGTTAAGATAAAATACATCTCCTGACATTGGGACTGGTTTATTAATGATGTGTCAACATATAATGCAAGGTTGAAGGATGGAGGTAATTATAACATAAAAGTTATTTTCATCTGAAGTATCCACATGGTTGAAGCAAATGGGAGTTCTGCTTGTGGGAATTATCTCAATTTTCCACTTCAGTTGGCTAGTGTAAAAATAAAGAATAATGAATGACATTATATCCTCCCCAAATTAATACTCATGCACAAATAATATACTAATGTTGATTTTTCATGGCCTTCTGTTTTGCATTGAAAATGTATGCTACATAAATGGTTAAATATGATTTCAGTGTTGATCTTTTAGCTTCATCAAAGCTCAGAATGCATCTTAAACTAATTAATGATGAATTGGGCACTTAACACTCCTGCATTCCTTATTCCTTCTGTTGCACACTTAGTAAAATGAAAAAAAGATAAAGCGTATAATTCTTCAGATATCAACATTCTGGGAGTGAATAAAGAAACGGTTTTAATGCAATTCATGGCCCCCCAAGCACAGTGGTGAAATTGCAGCATTATCTGCCCAAATTATACCCATAAATGTTACAACCTCTCTGTAACAATTGTCATGCTTTTCTTTATATTTGTATATTTATTTTACATGCAATTGTACCTCAGTCCAAAAAAGACTATCTATTGTTAACTTTACTCACAAAGCAATGGTTTCAAAGTGAAGTTTTTGCAAATGTCAAAATATACTGTTCACTTTTTTTTACAGATAAACTTAAAAAAAAAATAAAAATTGAATGATTTTTAAGTTGCTGCCCTTAGATCATTCCATTGTCACTACATTAAGCAAATAAATAGATAGGAATTTTTGAAAAGGAGACAAAATCCTTTTAACTAGATCAGTGTATCACTGGCATTCTCTGTCATTGTGCTTAGAAACTATCGTCAAAAATATTCTCTGTTCATATATCATGTACGTATATATATAATTGTATGTGTGTGTGTATAAATACAATACAATAATAAGCAGTTCTAAGAGTCTGAATAGAACCAATATTTATAGAGGGTGAAGTAAGTGTAACATACCCTTTTAATAGATACGAATGCTACACCCCATAGTGATTAAGCAACTATCTCTAGGGGATGTGGTCTCTAAGTGATGAAACCAATATTCAATCTGGATATGGCTCCACATTTTCCCACCAAATAGGCTTGTATAACGAATCTTGATTATTCACCATTTAATAAAAAGTTGAAATAAAACAATACTCTGAATTGAACTATCCAGCTTTCATTTTTTTTTCTGTAAATATGAGATTTTATTAAAGTGTCTCATACAACTGTGGAGATGCACGAGCCCACGTTCTGTAGGGCAGGATGCATGAATCCAAATTCCACAGAGCAGGCAGTGACAGGCAACTCCGATGAAGGTCTTCGATGAACTCCCCAGGAAAGGCTGGCTGCTGACGCAGAAGTGGAAGTTCTCTCTTCTCCCATAAAAAGTCTTCAACCGATTGTATTAAATCCAACTGATTGAATTCCCCCATTGTAGAAGACACTCCCTTAGTAATCAGCCACAGATGCAATCAATTGACTGACAATTTAATAAGCCAGACTTCTGGTTTATTAACCAGCCACCAAATGTCCCTGCAGTAAAGGTTAGACCAGTGCTTGATTGACACGACAACTGGGCACCATCACCTTGCCAAGTTGACACATGGACCTAACCATCACAGGGAACAAAGGTGAAAATGGAGACCGCAGTTAGAAGACTACTGCAATAATCCAAGAGATGATGGTGTCTTAGACCTGGGTGGTAATGGTGGAAGCAGTGAGAGCTAAATGGATTTTGGATATATTTTGCAGGTAGAACTGAAAGAATTTTATCCAGCTTTCAATTTGGTATTTTACTTATGCTTTGTTCTGGCAGGGCATTTTGTAACCATCAATATAAAATAGCAGGAAAAATCATTTAAAAGAATAAAAAAAAATCAGAACTAACGAGAAATCTATTAGCTCAAATTATGTCTATATTAAAAAATTAAGATAGCTAATCAAACAAAATATCCAGTGAATACCATAAGTAGACCTAATTCACCATCAAATTCATGCACTAGTCTCACGATAGTATATATTTGTATATGAATTTGTATGTGTGTATGTCTGTAAGAGAGAGAAGATACGTTCATATATGTCTGTAAATTCTGCCTACAATATATTACTATTATCTATCTATCTATCATCTATTTATCTATCATCTGTCTATCTCTGTTTGAATGTCACTTTGGCTCCTTGAAAAACTAATTTGGTATCATAGTTGATGTCCAAATTGATGGATAGACTTACTACAAAAAATTGACTTTGTTCAAACAAGTAGTCTGACCATAGTGCATATAGTTGTATCACAGCAAATACTTTGGTTCCATCATGGTGCATTGATACAGTGAAAAGTTTCCAAATTTATGTTGATTTTAAGATTTTAAACTTAAATAAGATTATATATGGAAACCATAAAACTAGTTAGCATTTGCAACTTATCAGGCATCTGTCATATGTTGTGGTAAGAAAGAATGAATTGCCAAAGCATAGAACCCATTCACCAAACTATTGAGAAAAGTCAGTTCTAATGATAAGTTATTTTGGTCTCTGAAAAGTTGTGACAGATGTTTAGCATTTTTAGCAATGTATTGGTTTATTCCTGAATTTTTGTTAATAAAACTTTATAAAAATGAAATATCCATTAGAAAAGAGAAACACTTCATATGAGACACCGTGCTCCAGTCTCCCCTACCCCCAAAGCTGGAACCCTGAGATCTTGGGAGAAGGAAGGATGGGCTCATCCAAGGTCATAAGATGAGAAGCACAGCTAGAATGTGGACTTTCAAATTCCTAATCCGATGCTCTTTCCACTGTACTGGACTCCCTCGTTGCTACTTTAAAGAAGCTGTCAATTTAAAAAGAAAGAAAGAAAAGAGGTAGACCAAATTATACTCGCCTAAAAGTGTGTTTATCTATTTCTGGTGTTTGTCCTTTTTTACTTGTGAAAATTTTAACATTTCGTGATATGCATTTATTTCTGATTTTGTAATCAGCAGAGGATCCTGAAAATGTTCTACTCTTGCCTTGAGACTTCATTTATGGATCAAGGATTAATGAATAGAACAACATTTAACTCATGACTTGTTTCCTGATGGGCACTGGAAAATAATTTCACAACCATTTTCAATTTCATAATACAAAAGTATTATGGCTCTTACAATTAACTTTCATAATTAAGAAATTTGAATGAGAAACCAAGGCTACATTTCTCTTTGGATCTAATTAAAGCAATATTTTATACAGTTACACCTGAATTTTCTTTCTCAACCAGCCACACAGAAAAAAATTAATTTGGCCCTAATGTGACTTTGCAAAGCACCTCAGCTAATTTAATTGACCTATCTTGAGTCTCCCTAATTTCAGTATCAGGCAACACAGACTAGCAGCAGAGAAGACAAAACCATAAGTGGCCTCTGCAGTGCCAGGGTCAACTTTGATGGAGGAAGTTGACAAATAAAAGGAACAATATTGATCTCTGCCTCACTTTGGGGAGGTAAATTAATTCTTTCAAACCATTGATCAGTCAGCTTTCAAGGTTCATAAGTTCAAAGAACCTAGAATGTGGGGTCATTTAAATGCTTTGTAAAAGTGAATTTCTCCTCAAATCATGTGCAGTTTGTATCATTAATGTTGTCAGTAGAGCACTCCATTTTTCTTGCAAAGGCAGTGAAATAACCTCCCCTTTTCAACAATTAAATTCCTGCCTTCTCTTGAATATCCACTTGAAATGGTACCTCCTTCATGAAATCTTCCATTACTGTAACAGGCAATTTTTCGATTTTTCCTCTTCCCTGACTCTGGGAATTACTGCTATGCAAAATATGGCAATGAAATTCTTTGTTTTCCTATATCTTAGCTCTTCAAGGTATTGATGGGAAAATAATTATTTTAGTACTTTATTATAGTTATTTACATTATTTTAATTATTTTATTTACTCTGTTTTGTCTTTTATTTACTTTTTGAGAAAAATAACTTATTTTTCAATTAAGGGGGGTATCATTTTAAGTTATCCTTTACCACCTCAGAAATAATGTTTTATGTCTGACCGGAATTGCTGTCTGGATTTCTCTGTCTGTAATGAGACTCAGATCACCTGTTTCTATACTGGTGAAACCACTTGTCACAGTGTTGAGACGCATGTGGAGTCACTGCAGACCTAGTTTACAATTCACTCCAGCATTTACTGGCTGTGTCACCCAAAAGCAAGTGACTTCAGGATCCTGAATACCAGGTTTCTCATCTGTCAACTGTTAATTACTAATGCTTACCCCACAGGACTGATGAGAGGATTAGATGTATATGAAGGTATGTGTGTATATATGTACATATATATGTATGTCTCTATGTCTGTTGGTAAACACACACACATTTGGACAATAATTCATACTTACTGGCCCCTCACCTTTCTGTCCAGTGATTCTCTCTCTGGTCATTCTGGAGGTCTGTTACTGTTAGCTACAGATTCCAGTTTGCATTTTCAACACCTCACAAAGCTGACATTCATTTTTCCTTCCTAATGTAAGAACATTCTTATATTTGTATATTTAAATCAATCATTGACCACTCTAGGTTTCACTAAGTTATACTCTGCCAGTATTCATCTTCTATCTTTCCATCTGGTGTCCACATGCCCCTAACCTTCCTCTTTCAACTGTACTTATGGTCATCTTTGTTCAGTATACTTAAAATATTGTGCTAACATCACCCAGTATTATGTCATCCATTTCTGCATCTATACAATCAATCCTGTTGAACATTCTATACTCCTTCAGCATCAAATGCCTAATCTTTACCCTCTTTCTATCACCTGGTATCTTCCTTCCTACACTCTTCTCCAAACCGCTCTCTCCTGTCTTTTCCTATCTGTCTATAGCACTTTCTCTAGTATTTTTTGTAGAAGGAAGCCTGTTCATGAACTTTCTCGGTGTCTGTTTATCTGTAAATAATTTAAACTTGTATTTTTGAAGGGCAATTTTGCTGGATGTAGGATTCTTGGTTGGAGGTTTTTCTCTTTCAGTATCTTGAATATATCATACCACCGCTTTCTCACCTCCATGGTTTCTACTGAGAAATCCACACTTGGATTTATTAAGCTTCCCTTGTATGTGATGGATTGCTTTTGTCTTGCTGCTTTCAGAATTCTCTCTTTGTATTTGACATTTGATAATCTAATTAGTAAGTGTCTTGGATTAGGTCTATTTGGGTCAATTCTGTTTAGGGTACACTGCACTTCTTGGACCTATAACTTTATTTTTTTCATAGGAGTTGGGAAATTTTCATTGACTATTTCCTCTATTGTCCTTTCTGTCCCTTTTCCCATTTCTTCTCCTTCTGGGACATCTATAACACATATATTCTTGTGCTTCATGTTGTCCTTCAGTTCCCTGAGCCCCTGCACATATTTTTCCATTCTTTTCCCTATCTGTTCTTTTGTGTGTAGAATTCCAGGTGTCTTGTCCTCTAGTTCAGAAGTCCTTTTTTCTGCCTCTGCAAGTCTGCTGTTGTATGTCTCCATTGTGTTTTTCATCTCTTTTATTGTGCCTTTCATTCCCATAAGTTCTGCCATTTCTTTTTCAAGCTTACAAATTCTTCCTTATTCTCACCCTGTGTCTTCTTTATAACCTTCACTGCTTTTGTCACATTTTCCTTCAACTCCTTGATTTGTTTTAGAAGATTTGTTTGAACATCTTTAATACATTGTTTCAACTCTTGAATCTCAGTTGAGGTGTTAGTTTGTTCCTTTGATGGGGCTGTATCTTCATGTTTCCTGTTGTGCCTCATGATTTTTTGCTATCTAGGCATCTGATTTTCTTGATTAGTTTATTCTGTAGGTTGTTTTCTCTCTTTTGCCTTGAATTTTCTTGTTGGCTTTCTTTGATATATTTATTTCTTTGTTCTCTCACTGGCCAGTTGTCAGATTGGCTCTGCCCCCCCCCCCAGTCTTCCCCCCAAATCAGGCACCCACCATGGCCTGCCACAGGGATGGGCACCCCAACAAGTTCACTGTATGTGGGAATATAGATCTGCTGGCTTCCCATGGTGTTCTGTTTCCCTTGTACTTTCTGGACAGTTCAGCAGATGGTGCTGCTTGGTAACATAATCATCCTCAGAGGCTGCTTTGCCTCCAAGCACAGGGTGCATAGAGGTGAGCTGAAACTGCAGCATTCCTATGCCCTCACTTTGCCAGCCAAAACCTGGCTCGATGTGGGGCTACACCTGTGGCAGAGTACTCCCTCAGCTGACCCTGTACTTCAGCCATCCCCAAGGCAAGGTAATGGCCACTGGCTGCTTTTTCCCTCAAGGGTGGTGGAAGGGTTTTCAGACCCAGGGCTGGAAATGCAATCTCTGTCCACATTTCTCAGTGTCTTTGTCCCTCACTGACCTGGGCCTTGAAATGTCCTCCCCTGCCCCCTGGGTCTTCAAACAGTGGGGGTATGTCTCACTGCTGTGAGAGATTTAAAAATCTGTGTCACAGGTGGGAAGGTGCCTGTCTACTGACTCTCTGCTTTCCCACACAGATGTAGGGGCGTGGAGAGGGGGTCTGTAAAGAACAGTAGTGAGAAGTTTAGGCTGGTGCTGGTAGTTTGGTAGAACATTGATAGGCTAATTAGGCTGATGAAGAGGCTGTGGATGGTGGAGTTGATTCAGATTATGTTATTTTTTAATAGTCAGGTAAGGGGGATTAATATGATTGTGGGGATGATAAGCTTTAGCATAGTAGGAGGTTTAGGTTTTGGACATAGTCTAGTCCGTAGGTATTTGAGACTATTACTAGGAGGGCTAGACCTAGTGCGGCTTCGCAGGCCACGAATACCATGAGGATACCGGGTATTATGGTGGACAGTGTGTGATGGATATTCAAGATTATCAGGGTGCTTAGGACAAATAGGGATAGTATTAAGCCTTCTAGGCATAGGAGGGAGGATATTATGTGTGATCAGTACAGTAGCAGTCCTAGGAGGGCCATGGTGAATGCTAGGAAAATGTTGAAATAGGTGGATGGCATATGATAATTACAAGCTTAATTGTAATTTAATGAGTCGAAATCATTTGTTTGGAGTTAAACTAATTATCATATTCAGTCCATTCTAGGCCCTTTTGGGATCATTCGTAAGCCAGTCCTAGCGCTAAGAGTGAAATAAGGATGAGGGCTACAATTAGTGTGGGGTTGAGATTGTTGGCTTGTGAGGGTCATGGGAGTGGCAGGAGCAGGGCAATCTCCAGGTCAAATAGAAGGAACATGATGGCCACTAGGAAAAATTTTATGGAGAAGGGAGTCGGACCGACCCTATGGGGTCGAATCCACATTCGTATGGGCTTGATTTTTCGGAGTAGGCATTTAATTGGGGTAGTCAGAATGCGATGGTTACGAGTAGTGAGGCTAGTGCAGAGTTAATTAACAGAGTGAAAATTAGGTTAATTGTTCTTTTCCAGGTCTGTTGTTGGAGCTGATTGATTGGAAGTCAATCGTACTTGTTATACTAAAAGGACATGAGCCTCATCAATAAATTGAGACATAGAGGAATAGTCAGACTACATCTACGAAGTGTCAGTATCAAGCTGCCGCCTCGAATCCGAAGTGATGGTTAGAGGTAAAGTGGAATTTTAATTGGCGTAGGAAGCAGATGATTAGAAAGTAGGAGCCTATAATTACGTGTAGTCCATGGAATCCTGTGGCTACAAAGAAGGTTGAGCCATACACTCTGTCGGAGATAGTGAATGGTGCTTCGAAGTACTCTGAGGCTTGCAGGAGAGTGAAGGGCACTCCTAGGGCGATTGTGATGAATAGAGCTTGGAGCATGTGTTTGCGGTTTCCTTCTATTAGGCTGTGGTGAGCTCATGTGATTGATACTTCGGAGGCTAGGAGGATGGAAGTGTTCAGAAGGGGTACTTCGAGTGGGTTAAGTGGGTTAATCCCTGTGGGGAGTAGGGGAGAGGACTGGCTGGTCTGGGATGGAAGATTTCTACCCGTATTTCTTCACTTTCTTCAATTTGGCATTTGCAGGGTCCTTCCCTAGGCTATATCCTCATCCAGAGTTTCAAACTATTCAGAATTGTCCTTTTTTTTCATTGAATCTCTGGAGAGGAGTTTTCAGTGGCTGTTTATGTTGCCATGCTGATGACATCACTCCTCCTTAATTCCTTTTTATGGCTGAATAATAATCCATTGCGTGTATATATGACATTTTGTTTACGCATTCATCAGTTGATGGACACTTAGGTTGCTTCTATCTTTTGACAATTGTAAATAATGCCTGTCTAAACATTAGTGTGCAAATATCTGAGTTCCTGTTTTCAATTCTTTTGAGTATATACCTAGAAGTGGAATGGTCAGGTCATATGGTAATTCTATAGTTAATTTTCTGAGGCAATGTCAAACTGTTTCTCAGAGTGGCTCCACAATTTTACATTTACACCAACAAATAAGTATTGCTATTTCTGTACATCCTAACACTTATTATCTTTCATTTTTTAAATAATAGTCATTCTACTGGGTATGAAATGCTATCTTACTTTGATTTGCATTTTCCTGATGGCTGATGATGTGGAGCATCTTTTCTTGTGCTTTTTGCCCGTTTGTTTATCTTCTTTGGAGAAATGTCTATTCAAGTCCTTTGCTCATTTTTTAATTGGGACTTGTGTGAGGGGTGGAAGAGAAATCTGCTGGCTGCAGGGTCTGCTTGGCCATCAGTCCCTGATCTGTGCAGAGTATTGATGCAGGAGCTAACTATTCCAGGATTTGTCTAGAGGCTCGCAAACACTCTGGAACCAGTTGCCATTTCTACCTTGCTGAACTGACATGTTGGGAAAGTCTGAGCCTTAAAATTCCCAGTTTCCTTTCTAACTGGGCATTTTCCCTCTGGAACACTATGGCTGTGTTATTACTTTCATTGAATTTGAAAACTGTTTGCATTTATACCCATACATTTTTCATCTTTTAATTCATGTATGGTGTTTTTTTGTACTCAATTCCTGAACTTTTATCATTTCCCTATATTGCTTTCTTCACTTATAAATTTCACCTGATTGCATTCCCTCAATAAATCACTTCCTCAGAAATCACTTTCTCAAAACTCCTGTCTCAAGCTCTGCTAACAAGCTGAATTTAAGACATCTCTATATTCCTTTTAGCATTTTGGGGGGAAATTTTTCAGGCATACTGAAAATCAGAGAGAATTGTCCTATAACCCATGTACCCACTCTCTAGATTCAACAAATGTTGGCATATTTCCTCTATCCATCCATTCATCATTCATATATCCATTTATCAACTTATCTTGCTAAAATACTTGAAAGTAAGTGCAGACATATTAATTTATTCCTAGATACTCAGGCATGTATTACCTAAAAATAAAGAATTCCCCCCATTGAACCACAAAGCATTATGATAGTTAAAAATAAAAGTAATTCTTTAACATCAACCATTTTCTAGTTTATATGCACATTCTCCTACTTGTCACAAAAATTACACTTTTTGTTTATCTTTCTGAACTGAATAAGGAATAAAAGTTAATGCATTGCAGTTTATTTGTCTCTTTACTTCTTTAATCTAGAACTTTACATTCTGTACAGTATTTTCCTCATAATACTGACCATTTTAATAAACCAGACCAGTTGTCTGTTATAACATTCTGTATTCTTGTTTTTATTTTGTGACATAATTTAACTTATTCCTCAGTTCTCATGTCTATATTTCCTGTTAGTCCTAAAACTTTGATTAGATTTAGATTAAACACATAGGTGATACAATGTACTTCTCTTCATATCTCAAACTATAGCATCTCAGATTATGTCATTATCATTTTAATAACAGCTTTATTGGAATGTAATTCCCATAGCACAAAGTTGACCTTTTCAAGCATACAATTCAGTGGTCTTTATAATATTCACAGAATTGTGCATCCATCAATCATTTAATTCCAGGGGATTTTCACCACTCAAAATGAAACCCTGTGCACACTAGCACCTACTTCCCCTGGCTAACTACTGATCTACTTTCTGTCTTGACATTTTATAAAAGTGGAAAGATACAATACATAGGCTTTTGTGTTTGGCTTCTTTCAACTAGCATGATGTTTCTAAGGTTCTTCCATGTTGTATCATGTATCTGAACCACATTCTGTTTGATGGCAAAGTAATATTCCATTGCATGGTATTATAGGTTATTTATCCTGTCATCAGTTGATGGGTATTTGGATTGTTTCCACTTTGGGGCAATTATGATTAATGCTGTTATGAATATTCACAAGTTAATGAGAGAAAATCTTTGGACATATGCTTTGAATTTTCTTGGGATATATATTGCAGTGGTTTGGAGGTACATGTAAGAAAGAGAGGAGGAGAGAGAGAGAGAGAGAGAGAGAGAGCCATGGGAGCCAGGAGCTGAAAGCAATGAAACCTTGAAGAGAAGGGGGAGAACAGCAGATGCCATCATGTGCCTTGCCAGGTGGCAGAGGAGCCAAGGATTGCCAGCAGCAAGTCTCAGGGAAGCAAGTATCACCTTAATGATATCTTGATTTGGACATTTTCCTGGATTTGAAAAAAATTCCCACTGTTTATGTTGAACCATTTTATGGTATTTGCTTTTTGTAGCCTACGAAACTGAAAAATACACATAGACATACACACACAAATACACATTTGGACTGGAATTGCTAGAGTATATGGTAACTCTGTTTCATCTTTTGAAGAACCACCAAAGTATTTCCAAAGTGGCTTGTCCCAGTTTGAATGTGTTATGTCCCCCAAAATGCCATTTATCTTTGATGTAATCTTGTGTGGGCAGAGGTATCAGTATTGATTAGATTGTAATTCTTTGAGTGTTTCCATGGAGATGTGCCCCACCCAACTGTGGGTGATGACTCTGATAGGATAATTTCCATGGAAGTGTTACCCCACCCATTCAGGGTGGATCTAAATTAAACCACGGGAGCCATATAAATGAGCTGACAAACAGAAAGAACTCAGTGCAGATGAGAGTGACATCTTGAAGAGGTGCTACAGCCAAGAGGGACACTTTGAAGATTGCACAGAAGCTGAGAGAGTAGCTGCAGATGAGAGACACTTTGAAGACGGCCATTGGAAGCAGACTCTTGCTCCAGAGAAGCTAAGAGAGGACAAACACCCCAAGAGCAATTAAGAGTGACATTTTTGAGGAACTGCAGCCTAAAGAGGAACATCCTGGGAGAAAGCCATTATGAACCCAGAACTTTGGAGCAGACACCAGCCACATGCCTTCACAGCTAACAGAGGTTTTCCGGATGCCATTGGCCATCCTCCAGTGAAGGTATCTGAGTGTTGATGCATTACCTTGGACACTTTATGGCCTTAAGACTGCAACTGTGTAAGGAAATAAACCCCCCTTATAAAAGCCAATCCATTTCTGGTGTTTTGCATTCCAGCAGCATTAGCAAACTAGAACATGGCTGTACCATTTTACATTTCTGCCAGGAATGTTTGAAGATTCCTTTCCACACATCTGAAATATTTGGCTCCATCCACTTTTTTTTTTTTTTTTTTTTGCTGTTATTATATTCAACCTAGATGGTGTGAAGTGGTATCTCATTTTCATTTTAATTTTCATTTTCTTGTTGAATAATGACGTTGAGCATCTTTTCATGTACTCATTGGTCATTTGTATATTTTCTTTGAAAAAATATCTATTCAAATAATTTGTCATTTTAAAATAGGGCTATTTATCTTTTTATTGTTGAGCTGTAAGGAGAGTTTATATATTCTGGACAAAAGTCCCTCATTCAATATAAGATTTGAAGTATATTCTACCATTTTGTGTTGTCTTTTCAGTTGGTGGTGTCCTCTGAAGCAAAAAGTAGGGATTTTTGATGAATTCCAATTTATTTTTTTCTTTTTATTGCTTGTGCTTTTTGTGTCACATCTAAGAAACCATTTCTTGACCCAAGGTCATGATGATTTACTCCTGTGTAATCTAAGATCTTTGTACTGTTAGCTTTAACATTCAGGTCTTTGATCCATCAACTTCACTGTTTTGGGTGTGTCGTTATCCAGCTGTCCCAACATCATTTTTTAGAACATAACGCACCTCCCTCCATCGAACTGCATTGAAACCTTTGTCAAAATCAGTTCACCATAAATGTAAGAATTTAATTCCTGATTCTCCATTTTATTCCATTGAATTAAATATGTATCCTCATTTAAGTATGACACTTCACTGACTATTGTAGCTTTGTTGAAAGTTTTGAAATTGGGAAGTGTGAGTCCCCCAACTGTTCTTTTTCTGTTTTATTTATTTTGTGTCTCTTGAATTTCCATAGGACTTTTAAGATCAGTTTGCCAATTTATGCAAAAGAAATTCTTAATTTTGACAGGGATTGCATTAAATCTGTAGGTCAATTTAGGGAGGATTGCCATCTGGACAATATTTTGTATTCCAATCTATGAATATGGAATGTCTTTCCATTCATTTAGATCTTTTTAGTGTCTTTCAATGTTGTCTTATAGTTTTCAGTGTACCAGTCTTATATTTCTGTGGTTAAAATTATTCCTATATATTTTATTCTTTTTGAGCTATCATAAATGAAATTGTTTTCTCAATTTCATTTTTGGGCTGTTCATTTTAAGTGCATAGAAATACAAGTGATTTTTGTATATTATCTTTTATTCTGCAACCTTGATGAACTTGTTTATTAGTTTTATAAATTTTTATAGTGTATTCTTCAGAGTTTTCTCACATAAGCTTACATCATCTGCAAATGGAGATAGTTTTACTTCTTGCTCTACAGCCTGGATGCCTTTTATTTCTTTCTCTTGTCTAATTGCCCTTGCCAGAAGCTACAGCACAATGTTGAGCAGAATTGGTGAAAATAGGCATCTTTACCTTATTCTTGATCTAAGGAGGCAAACTTTCAGTCTTTCACCACTAAGTATAACACTAGTTTGCTAAAAAAAATGTTTGCTAGACATAGAGAATGGAAACTATGCTTAACACTTTGTTCTCTTCTGTGTTATTACCCCTTTTAGAAGGAAGATAATTTAAAGCTGAATTCTGATTCTGCTTTTTAAATTCAGAAACAACACCAAGTATACACAGGACAGTTTTTCTCCAGAATAACATTTTCACAAATGTTATTTGTGAAATAATATTTTCACAAAATATTTTGCATTTTATATCTTTGTTAATTCCAAATCCACCCAAATGTATAAATTGACATTATCCTGTTTTCTTTACTAAATGGTTACCGCCCTGACCCCAAATTAGTATCTACAGAATCTACAAATATAGTAAATACCTGGTTCCCCTATTTGCTTTGAATTAGGACCTTTGAATTAAGAGTTTTCAAGAACATGTCATAGAATCTTAATTGTTGCTGTTTTCCATGCCACAATATGAAAAAAAGGAAGAATGTAGAGTGTATTGGTTCAAACCAAGTCCTGGCATTTACTCACCTTTCATTATTCCTATTAAAAGCCCTCACCTTCACAGCCATATAATAACCAGGTATGGCAGTCCTGGGAATAAGTTTAGCTCTTGCTGTCATTTTATTCATTATATACACATGGTCAATTGACAATTGGTTGCTATGTCAGGTGCTTTAAAATGGGGGTCAAGGAAAGGCATAACAGTTTTAGATTTAAGGGCAAACAAGAGAAAGATATCAAAAGAAATATGCTTATAGTTACGCTTATGCTAATTTCATAGTAATTGGGTTGAATTTTTCACATTGCAGTTTATTTTATACCATAACTTACAAAATAATGAGGATTGTCCTAAGTATGTATAATGCTAAGGAATTTTAACTATGTTTACTGTTTGCAGAAGATAGAAATTTGCCCAGCATTTCCATTTCACCTTTCTGTTGGACTGTCTCTTATTTCCTTTTCCTTACTGTGTATGGCAAACATCAGCCTTAGATTGATGTAAATTACAAGCCTAATAAGTATTTTATACACTCTTTCTCCAGACTTCTTAAGTTGTAAATTCATACCTTTAGGGTCAGAGAAGATTAATTCTAGCCCTTAGAATTGGATATGCAAATATTTGAGAAGGTTGAGAAGGTCAAAAACATAAATTAATAATTTCAATAATGAATTGAGAGCAAATCTTGCTTTGAGTGAGCTACAGAACAGCTTTATAAATGTTTGAAGATGGCTCGAGGTTGTTATACAATCATTCTGAAAAGAAAGGGAAGGCCTTGACTAAAACCATCCCACATAATTTTTTAAAACACGAAAGCCTTCAGAAAACAAGATATTGCTATTAGAGTGTTACAGAAATCAATGATTTCAATAGACTGGTTGCTCTGGAAATGTAAGGGACAGTATATGTTTCATTTTTTTTTTCTCTAAGAACTCAGAATCCTATGTCCCAGATACCAACCTATTTTCATGCTTCCCTTGCAGTATATGATTTATTCATGGTTTTATCATCAATCAGAATAGTTGTATCACTTTTTGGGATTTCTTTCTGACATCACTTATCCTTCCTCTCTCAGCATCTGAACATTTTTTTCTGGTTTTGGTGGAGATGGCTGTGTTGAACCGCTGCAATCTCAGCTGCATCTCTGTTAATGAAACCCCTTAATTCAGAAATACTTTATCTTTCTCCTCAGACTTCACTTGGAATTTCATGCTTTAAACCCGGAGCCTGTTAGGCAAGGGAAGGAAAAGGGCTCTTTTCAACAATGCATTTAAAGCCTAAGTATTAGAGAGATGGGAAGAGCTACAGATTTACAGCAAGATGCAATTATATATCAGAATATGTGCAAATTTTTGTATCTCTCCCTACCAAAAAAAAAAAAAAAAAAAAAAATGCAGGTGGAATAGGAAACCAAACAGCACTAACGAATATCAGCAACAGAAGTAAAGCACTGTGAGTTCACTCAGACGTGAGGCTCAGTGCTGTAACGATGCCCCGTGCGCACACGCCTACTCTTGCCGTGAATTTACATGGTGTGCCTTGGCAGCATGGCCAGCTCTATAACTTCCTTTTTATCTCAATAATATTCTTTGATATTTATAGATAATTCTGGGTATGCTGTTAATTTTTGTTACCTTTTATCATCAGTTGAAGCTAATTGAGAATACAAATATCTCTTAGAAGATGCCATTTGAATTTAGGAGTTCTATGAGATCTCAAGTGAAAATTACTGAGAATAAAACAATAAATTCTGGCCGGTACCCCATACGCATGAGAAATACTTGGAAGTTAGTGGGGTTATTAGGCTAGTGTTCTCTGTGTAAAGGCGAAAATATAATTAATTTACATTTATTTGTCAGTCTTAAATGTAAAATTAATTCTATTAAATAATCCCAGTATTAAAAAGAAGGAAAGGAACGTGAATAGATTGTCTAGGCTTTGTTGGTAATCAGTATATGGAAGATGTTATTCAAGAAATTAGCAAAGTCTTTATAGCAGTTTGAAAGGTACAGGGATAAGGTGATATGTGTTTCAATGCATGTGATCTGATTTTTAAACCGTTTAAGAGTAGAATGATTAAGAAACCATAATTCTCAAGGCAGGGTAACTCTACCTACAACTAACAATAACGTTTTCAGACACATACCGCTCATCAGCTTTGCGTTAGTGCAACCCTTCGCATTTTACATCTATTCTCTCATTTGACTCTGCATGTCCCAATCATCATCTATGCTCTAATGACAATAAGACTAATCTTTGAAATTACTTACTCCAAACTAGCAAAATAATTTCCCTTTTTCTTCAATTATTTTTCTAAAAGCCTTGAGAAGAAGCCAGGAATGATGGTTTAGGTTAATTTCATCAGTGAGTACATCTGAGACTGAGCCAGTAATTAAATGAAAAAAAAAAAAAAATTATTTGCCTAAATAAAATCTCCAAAGTGTTTTATTTAGCCTGACAGAGCTGAATTTAGAGTCAATAAACATTAATTAACTAGATTTAAATCTAGATAAGCTAGAACAGATCAAGATTCTATATATCATATTTTCCATAGCAAAGAAACATTTGATAATATTCATCATTACGTTTATAAAACACAGCGGGATGTCTTGTGAGGTGAGTAGTCAGGGATGTATGTAACAGATATTGCAGATATATATTTATTTCTAAATCCTTGTAATAATTTAACATTTCAATTTGGTATTTCTATATGTCATGATAAGGCGTTAGGCATACTTTCTTGCAAATGCTTTCTTTTTCCTTTTATAGAAATATCTTGGGGAACATCATAATTTCTCCCAATTCTTCTAAGACTTTTGGTATGTGGAGAAAATTCTATTTATGTAAAATTCATTTGTTTATTCAACAAATATTATATGGAATACCTATTATGTGAGAAACAGTATGTAAAGTGTTTCAGGAACTGAGAAGATAATTAGGACACCCACCTGCCCTTAAAACACATAAAATAGCATGATTACAACTCTCTGTTTGTAGAGACATAAATTGAGAAAATAAATTGGAGACAGCAATATATGCTTTTATTCATTAAAAATGAAGAAATTGAGTGTAATTATGTGCATATTGTTGGTGGTAGTATTTCTAGGATTGTGCAAACATACAGACATCCTATTAGATATGCATTTTTCTTTCATGTGTGCACTATTATTTGCCTAGTCTCTCAATTATGCATTTAAAAATATATATCCCTCTATAAACCACAAATCTTCAATCTAGTAAATCAGACCATTAACTGAAGTGTCAGCAAGCACTGTTGAAGAGGCAGTCATAAAACACAAATTTAAAGCTTTTATTTTATTACCCAAGCAGAATAAAGAAGGGGGAAATGAAATCATTTCCCCTAATTTCACTGAGGTGTGACACACAGTGTTTCTTAAGATCCATTAGGTCATACAAAGTCAATTGTAATTAGAAATGTAGAAAGATGGATGATGCTCTATGGAAAAAATAAAGTGACAACTGGCATGTTTTTATTAGAATCATGAAGTTTATCTCTAACCTGCATCCTTCAGATGGCAAAACTTTTATGACTCTCACAAACTAAATTCTTCTTCCTGACCATTTTTTTTCTAATTTCCAGTTATCAGGCCAAATGATTTGGCTTGCTGATGAAACAGGCATGATCAGAGATGATTCTGTACAGGCCCAGGAGCCATACCTAGCATGAAACCGTTCTTTCCGGGTCTATTTCTGCCCAGTGTCACCTAATCAAACGATCTTGGCCACATCTAGGGGATTAAAATACATTGTGTTCCTGCAGAAGGAAGAGTAACATAAACCCATGAATTCAAAAGAAACATGAACTAGTTAAAACTCTTTGAAGTACTTTCTCATGAAAACTCCCCACTTTTTCTGTATAAAGACTTAGAAGTAATGCATTAGCTTGCAGTGGTGCTTTCAAAAAACAGTGCTGTCTCCATGATAATTAAGACCTGAAATTAATTTATTGTCCATGTTGCAAAAGTACAAAAAGTATAACTGAATTGCACAGAAATGAACAGAAACCAAGACCACATATACAAATGGAGAATTTAGTGAACACAGCTATTACTACAACATAAGGTAGAATAGTTATATTTGGAGAACAAAGAGAGGGGAAAAGAAAAAGTCTTTTTTCTTGGATGTCTGTTGTTAAAACTCATTAACATGTCTTGGGAGGCCTCTAATGATTGTATTCAGTGATCACAAACTGGTTGATGGTGGAAATGCATTTGCCCTGCAGATGTATTTTCTTTGAGTGATGCAGCAATATTAAACAAAAAATGCCATTTAGACAGGGCAAAAAATTTCTCTATTTCCCAAAGTCTGTACCTTTTTCCACAGACTCAAATCTGGCTAGTTTACTCATTTTTATTATCTACCTAACACCAATATCCATATGAGTTTGCTTGCTTATGTGCCTGGCTTATTCTCCAGCTATTTTCCATTTTGCATTCTGCGTTCTAGACTTAGTAAAGTAAGCCTGGTTCCTGAAGTTTTCGCCATCTCTCATAAACAGGTGATTTCCCTCATTCTTTTCTTTTATTTGAAATGACTTTTTAACTCATTCTCAAAACACCCTCACCCCTATCCTGGCTATTATAATTAATCTTTATATGTAATTATATTTTATATAATTAATACATATAGTTGTATTTTATATAATTGTATTAATCAGCGTTCTTTAAGGAAACAAAACTGACAGGATATACATATGTATGTATATGTATATTATGTATAATGTAAATATTATGAGATATTTTATACAACTTGGTTCATATGACTGTGGGGATGGGAAAGTCCAAATTTCATAGGGCAGGCCACAAGCTGGGAATTCCGATGAAGGTTTCTGATGAATTTCCCAGAAGCAGCTGGCCAGCTGAAGTAGAGATGGAAATTCTCCCTTCTGACTGCAGAAAACATTGCTTCTCCTTTTAAGGCCTTCAACTGATTGGATGAGGCTTCTCTCACTGCTGAAGGCTGTCTCCTCAGTTGACTGTAGATGTAATCAGCCATAGATGCAATCAACTTACTGATGATTTAAATCCATGAAATATCCACCCAGTAACAATCAAGCCAGCACTTGCTTGATCAAACAACTGGACAGTATAACCCGGCCAAGTTGACACAAGAGCTTAGCCATCACAATAATTAATATATTTAGTTATATGTAAATTATATGATCTATATATAATTAATCTCCAGAGTACCTTTTGTGGCTTAACCATCATCCTGTTTGCATCCAGAGCTCCCTAGTCTGAATTCAGCAAATCCTTCATAGGATAGTAATTCCCTATTTATTTGTTTGTGTCTGAAATGGAACATGCTTGTTTATCTTCTTAATCTCTGTACCCTCAAATTAAGCAGAATATTTGAGATATAGAAGATGCTTTTTAAATATCACTTAACTAAATAGCAAATGCTTACTCATTTTACCAAATTTATTGAGCCCCTGCTTTGCTTTCTCTCTTCAAGCTACTAAGTGACCATAAAAAATTTTGGGTATTAGAGGCTCAAGAAAATTATAATCTACAATTGTAAATAGGAGACACACTCTGAAAGCCATAGGATTTTAAAGGAGAGATCATTGTATGTGAAGTCTAGTGGCCTGGTAGAAGTGAGGGGACAGAACTTGGTGAGAATGGTTAAGATTTAAGAGCCATAGAACTGAAAAAAGTGTATTCCAAATGCCAGAAGAGAATGAAAAATAATTATTATAAGCATTTCATTCTAATGATTTATTTTATCTCCCTCTTACTTTTAAGAAATAGACCCAGCCTTTTAAAAAATCTAAATTTCAACAAGATCTTGTTATTTTTTTACATTTTTTTAAATTAGAGAAGTTGTGGGTTTACAGAACTATCATGCATAAAATACAGGATTCCTATATACCACCTTTTAATTAACACCTTGCATTGGTGTGGTACATTTGAAATCATTTTCGTACCACCCTACTAGAATAGAATAAATCAACAAAATAGTTTGCTCATTATCCTACTTTAGAAGAGATGGAATTCAAAGATATAAAAGAATATTAGAGTAACATCATTTTTCTTTCCTATCTTATATTTTCTTGAATGAATGAGGAAGACTGTGGGACACCTATAAATATGTATCATGATTTATTGCAATATTTGTTGAAGGATGTATTTTCTTTATACTACAACTCAGTGAAATGGTTGAATTCCCAATTATAATTTTTTTGCCTTTTCTTACTCTGTGCACTTTGTTCAGCCATCCATGTTAAATGTCATTTTAATTCACATCAAAATGAGTAGGCTTTGTGTCCAGGGAATACTTACATAATAGTATTATTTCAATATCAATCCTCTGTTGACATGGAAGGAAATTGGTGCAAGCAACTTAAGAGCTAGAGAGTCATCGGGTACCAAGACTATTCATTCCCCAGGAAAGGAAAATGCTTCAGCCAACAATAGCTTTCTTTACACAACTGTAGAAAAAAGTTGAACAGTACAATTGTCCAGGATAAGACGTTGCCTTTTAATGCTCTTTTATTGGTTTTACTTTGAACTCCTACCAACAGTGGTTTCTTACATGGAAACATTTTCTTCCAAATTCATTTCCATTCAGTGATCAAAAAGATAATTTTAAAACAAGTAGTGGAGGCGGGGTAAGATGGTGGATTGGTGAGGTGTATGTTTTAGTTACTCCTCCAGGGAAGTAGGTAGAAAGCCAAGAACTGCATGGGCTGGACACCACAGAGCAATCTGACTTTGGGCATACTTCATACAACACTCATGAAAAAGTGGAACTGCTGAGATCAGCGAAATCTGTAAGTTTTTGCAGCCAGGGGACCCGCACCCCTCCCTGCCAGGCTCAGTCCCGTGGGAGGAGGGGCTGTCAGCGCCGGGAAGGAGAAGGGAGAACTGCAGTGGCAGCTCTTATCGGAAACTCATTCTACTGATCCAAACTCCAAGCATAGATAGACTGAGACCAGACACCAGAGAATCTGAGAGCAGCCAGCCCAGCAGAGAGGAGACAGGCATAGCAAAAAAAAGCAAGAAAAACTCAAAAATAAAAGCGGAGGCTTTTTGAAGTTCTGGTGAACATAGAAAGGGGAAGGGCAGAGCTCAGGCCCTAAGGCTAATATGCAAATCCCGAAGAAAAACTGATCTCTCTGCCCCCTGGATCTTTCCTTAATGGCCCTAATTGCTTTGTCTCTTAGCATTTTGATAACGCATTAGATCTGCCAGGAAGGCCCTTTTTTTTTTCTTTTTTTTTTTTTTAATCTTTTTTTCATTTTCTAAAACAATTACTCTAAGAAGCCCAATACAGAAAACCTCAAAGACTTGCAATTTGGGCAGGTCAAGACAAGGGCAGAACTGAGAGCTCTGAGACAAAAGGCAATAATCCAGTGGCTGAGAAAATTCACCAAACACCACAACTTCCCAAGAAAAGGGGGGCATCCTCTCATAGCCATCATCCTGGTGGACAGGAAACACTCCTGCCCGTCACCGGCCCCATAGCCCAGAGCTGCTCCAGACAACCCAGTGTGACAGAAGTGCTTACAATAACATGCATACACCACAAAATTGGGCGTAGACATTAGCCTTCCCTGCACCCTCAGCTGGTTGTCCCAGACTTGGGAAGGTAGAGCAGTGTGAATTCACAAGCCCCATTCAGACATCATTTCAGCAGACTGGGAGCCTCCCTACACAGACCGGCAGCCCAGAACCATTCTGGGGGGATGGCACTCACCTGTGACATAGCACGGTCATCCCTCAACAGAGGACCAGGGGGTGCAAGACCTGGAAGAGGGAACCATTCACAAGTCTCAGGGGCCACACGCCAATACCAAGGACTTGTGGGTCAGTGGAAGAGACAAACTGTGGCAGGACTGAACTGAAGGATTAGACTATTGCAGCAGCTTTAAATCTCCAGGAACACCAGGGAGATTTGGTTGTTAGAGCTGCCCCCCTCCCTGACTGCCCAGACACATGCCCCTTATACAGGGCGGGAAACAACAACTACACACACAAGCTTGGTATGCCAACTGGACCCCACAAGACTTACTCCCCCACTCACCACAGAGGCAAAGCGGGGGAGAACTGGCTTGAGGGGAACAGGTGGCTCGCAGACACCACCTGCTGGTTAGTCACAGAAAGTGTACTCCACGAAGCTGTAGACCTGACAAATTAGAGATAAGGATTTCAATTGGTCTACAAATCCTAAAAGAACCCTACCAAGTTAACCAAATGCCAAGAGGCCAAAAACCACAGAAAATTTTAAAGCATATGAAAAAACCAGAAGATATGGATAACCCAAGCCCAAGCACCCAAATCAAAAGATCAGAGGAAATACAATACTTAGAGCAACTAATTAAAGAACTAAAGATGAACGATGAGACCATGGCACAGGATATAAAGGACATCAAGAAGACCCTAGAAGAGCATAAAGAAGGCATTGCAAGACTAAATAAAAAAATAGATGATCTTATGGAAATTAAAGAAACTGTTGACCAAATTAAAAAGATTCCAGATACTCATAGTACAAGACTAGAGGAAGTTGGTCAATGAATCAGTGACCTGGAAGATGACAGAATGGAAAACGAAAGCACAAAAGAAAGAATGGGGGAAAAAATCGAAATGGACCTCAGGGATTTGATAGATAATATAAAACATCTAAATATAAGACTCATTGGTGTTCCAGAAGGAGAAGAAAAGGGTAAAGGTCTAGGAAGAGTATTCAAAGAAATTGTTGGGGAAAACTTTCCAAATCTTGTAAACACCATAAATACACAAATCATAGATGCCCAGTGAACCCCAAATAGAATAAATCCAAATAAACCCACTCTGAGACATATTCTGATCACACTGTCAAATACGGAAGAGAAGGAGCAAGTTCGGAAAGCAGCAAGAGAAAAGCAATTCAACACATGCAAAGGAAACAGCATAAGACTAAGTAGTGACTACTCAGCAGCCACCATGGAGGCGAGAAGGCAGTGGCATGACACATTTAAACTTCTGAGTGAGAAAAATTTCCAACCAAGAATACTTTATTCAGCAAAGCTCTCCTTCAAATTTGAGGGAGAGCTTAAATTTTTCACAGACAAACAAATGCTGAGAGAATTTGCTAACAAGAGGCCTGCCCTACTGGAGGTACTAAAGAGAGCCCTACAGACAGAGAAACAAAGAAAGGACAGAGAGACTTGGAGAAAGGTACAGTACTAAAGAGATTCAGTATGGATACATTAAAGGATATTAATAGAGAGCGAGGGAAAAATATATACAACAAACATAAACCAAAGGATAAGATGGCTGATTCAAGAAATGCCTTCATGGTTATAACGTTGAATGTAAATGGATTAAACTCACCAATTAAAAGGTATAGATTTGCAGAATGGATCAAAAAAAATGAACCATCAATATGCTGCATACAAGAGACTCATCTTAGACACAGGGAAACAAAGAAATTGAAAGTGAAAGGATGGAAAAAAATATTTCATGCAAGCTACAGCCAAAAGAAAGCAGGTGTAGCAATATTAATCTCAGATAAAATAGACTTGAAATGCAGGGATGTTTTGAGAGACAAAGAAGGTCACTACATACTAATAAAAGGGGCAATTCAACAAGAAGAAATAACAATCATAAATGTTTATGCACCCAATCAAGGTGCCACAAAATACATGAGAGAAACACTGGCAAAACTAAAGGAAGCAATTTATGTTTCCACAATAATTGTGGGAGACTTCAACACATCACTCTCTCCTGTAGATAGATCAACCAGACAGAAGACCAATAAGGAAATTGAAAACCTAAACAATCTGATAAATGGATTGGATTTAACAGACATATATAGAACATTACATCCCAAATCACCAGGATACACATACTTCTCTAGTGCTCATGGGACTTTCTCCAGAATAGATCATATGCTGGGACATAAAACAAGCCTCAATAAATTTAAAAAGATTGAAATTACTCAAAGCACATTCTCTGACCACCGTGGAATACAATTAGAAGTCAATAACCCTAAGAGACTTAGAAAATTCACAAATACCTGGAGGGTAAACAACACACTCCTAAACAATCAGGGGGTTAAAGAAGAAATAGCAAGAGAAATTGCTAAATATATAGAGATGAGTGAAAATGAGAACACAACATATCAAAACCTATGGGATGCAGCAAAAGCGGTACTGAGGGGGAAATTTATAGCACTAAATGCATATATTAAAAAGGAAGAAAGAGCCAAAATCAAAGAACTAATGGATCAACTGAAAAAGCTAGAAAATGAACAGCAAACCAATCCTAAACCAAGTAGAAGAAAAGAAATAACAAGGATTAAAGCTGAAATAAATAACATAGAGAAAAAAAAAACAGTAGAGAGGATAAATAACACCAAAAGTTGGTTCTTTGAGAAGATCAACAAGATTGACAAGCCCCTAGCTAGACTGACAAAATCAAAAAGAGAGAAGACCCATATAAACAAAATAATGAATGAGAAAGGTGACATTACTGCAGATCCCGAGGAAATTAAAGAAATTATAAGAGGATACTATAAACAACTGTATGGCAACAAACTGGATAATGTAGAGGAAATGAACAATTTCCTGGAAACATATGAACAACCTAGACTGACCAGAGAAGAAACAGAAGACCTCAACCAACCAATCACAATCAAAGAGATCCAATCAGTCGTCAAAAAGCTTCCCACAAATAAATGCCCAGGGCCAGATGGCTTCACAGGAGAATTCTACCAAACTTTCCAGAAAGAACTGACACCACTCTTATTTAAACTCTTTCAAAACATTGAAGAAAATGGAACACTACGTAACTCATTTTATGAAGCTAACATCAATCTAATACCAAAACCAGGCAAAGATGCTACAAAAAAGGAAAACTACCGGCCAATCTCCTTAATGAATATAGATGCAAAAATTTTTAACAAAATACTTGCAAATCGAATCCAAAGACACATTAAAAAAAATCATACACCATGACCAACTGGGGTTCATTCCAGGCATGTAAGGATGGCTCAACATAAGAAAATCAATCAATGTATTACAACACATTAACAAATCAAAAGGGAAAAGTCAAATGATCATCTCAATAGATGCTGAAAAAGCATTTGACAAAATCCAACTTCCCTTTTTGATAAAAACACTTCAAAAGGTAGGAATTGAAGGAAACATCCTCAATATGATAAAGAGCATATATGAAAAACCCACAGCCAGCATAGTACTCAATGGTGAGAGACTGAAAGCCTCCCCCCTAAGATCAGGAACAAGACAAGGATGCCCACTATCACTACTGGTATTCAACATTGTGCTAGAAGTGCTAGCCAGGGCAATCCGGCAAGACAAAGAAATAAAAGGCATCCAAATTGGAAAGGAAGAAGTAAAACTGTCATTGTTTGCAGATGATATGATCTTATATCTGGAAAATCCCGAGAAATCGACGATACAGCTACTAGAGCTAATAAACAAATTTAGCAAAGTAGCGGGATACAAGATTAATGCACACAAGTCAGTAATGTTTCTATATGCTAGAAATGAACAAACTGAAGAGACACTCAAAAAAAAGATACCCTTTTCAATAGCAACTAAAAAAATCAAGTACCTAGGAATAAACTTAACCAAACATGTAAAAGACCTATACAAAGAAAACTACATTACTCTATTAAAAGAAATAGAAGGGGACCTTAAAAGATGGAAAAATATTCCATGTTCATGGATAGGAAGGCTAAATGTCATTAAGATGTCAATTCTACCCAAACTCATCTACAGATTCAATGCAATCCCAATCAAAATTCCATCAACCTACTTTGCAGACTTGGAAAAGCTAGTTATCAAATTTATTTGGAAAGGGAAGATGCCTTGAATTGCTAAAGACACTCTAAAAAAGAAAAACGAAGTGGGAGGACTTACACTCCCTGACTTTGAAGCTTATTATAAAGCCACAGTTGCCAAAACAGCATGGTACTGGCACAAAGATAGACATATAGATCAATGGAATCGAATTGAGAATTCAGAGATAGACCCCCAGATCTATGGCTGACTGATCTTGATAAGGCCCCCAAAGTCACTGAACTGGGTCATAATGGTCTTTTCAACAATTGGGGCTGGGAGAGTTGGATATCCATATCCAAAAGAATGAAAGAGGACCCCTACCTCTCCCCCTACACAAAAATTAACTCAAAATGGACCAAAGATCTCAATATAAAAGAAAGCACCATAAAACTCCTAGAAGATAATGTAGTAAAACATCTTCAAGACCTTGTATTAGGCGGCCACTTCCTAGACTTTACACCCAAAGCACAAGCAACAAAAGAAAAAATAGATAAATGGGAACTCCTCAAGCTTAGAAGTTTCTGTACCTCAAAGGAATTTCTCAAAAACGTAAAGAGGCAGCCAACTCAATGGGAAAAAATTTTTGGAAACCATGTATCTGACAAAAGACTGATATCTTGCATATATAAAGAAATCCTACAACTCAATGATGATAGTACAGACAGGACAATTATAAAATGGGCAAAAGATATGAAAAGACAGTTCTCTGAAGAGGAAATACAAATGGTCAAGAAACACATGAAAAAATGTTCAGCTTCACTAGGTATTAGAGAGATGCAAATTAACACCACAATGAGATACCATCTCACACCAATTAGAATGGCTGCCATTAAACAAACAGGAAACTACAAATGCTGGAGGGGATGTGGAGAAATTGGAACTCTTATGCATTGTTGGTGAGACTGTATAATGGTTCAGCCACTCTGGAAGTCAGTCTGGCAGTTCCTTAGAAAACTAGATATAGAGATACCCTTCGATCTAGCGATTGCACTTCTTGGTATATACCCAGAAGATCAGAGAGCAGTGACACGAACAGATATCTGCACGCCAATGTTCATAGCAGCATTATTCACAATTGCCAAGAGATGGAAACAACCCAAATGTCCTTCAACAGATGAGTGGATAAATAAAATGTGGTATATACACACAATGGAATACTACATGGCAGTAAGAAGGAACGATGTTGTGAAACATATGACAACATGGATGAACCTTGAAGACATAATGCTGAGCAAAATAAGCCAGGCACAAAAAGACAAATATTATATGTTACCACTAATGTGAACTTTGAAAAATGTAAAACGAATGGTTTATAATGTAGAATGTAGGGGAACTAGCGATAGAGAGCAATTAAGGAAGGGGGAACAATAATCCAAGAAGAACAGATAAGCTATCATGGGTAAATTTAATGTTCTGGGAATGTCCAGGAATGACTATGGTGTATTCATTTCTGATGGGTATAGTAGGACCAAGTTCACAGAAATGTTGCTATATTAGGTTACTTTCTTGGGGTAGAGTAAGAAAACATTGGAAGTAAAGTAGTTATCTTAGGTTAGTTGTCTTTTTCTTACTCCCTTGTTATGGTCTCTTTGAAATGTTCTTTTATTGTATGTTTTTTTTGATTTTTTTTTAATTTTTTTTATTTTTCATACAGTTGATTTAGGAAAAAAAAAAGTTAAAAAAAAAAAAACAAGGAAAAAATTATGCGGAGCCCCCCTGAGGAGCTGGTGGAGAATGCAGGGGTATTGGCCTGCCCTACCTCAATGGTTGCTAACATGACCACAGACATAGGGGATTGGTGGTTTGATGGATTGAGCCCTCTACCATGGAATTTGCCCTTGGGAAGACTGTTGCTGCAAATGAGAGGCTAGGCCTCCCTATAATTGTGCCTAAGAGTCTCCTCCCGAATGCCTCTTTGCTGCTCAGATGTGGCCCTGTCTCTCTAGCTAAGCCAACTTGAAAGGTGAAATCACTGCCCTCCCCCCTACGTGTGATCAGACACCCAAGGGAGTGAATCTCCCTGGCAACGTGGAATATGACTCCCGGGGAGGAATGTAGACCTGGCATCGTGGGATGGAGTACATCTTCTTGACCAAAAGGGGGTTGTGAAAGGAAATGAAATAAGCTTCAGTGGCAGAGAGATTCCAAAAGGAGCCGAGAGGTCACTCTGGGGGGCACTCTTACGCACAATATAGACAACCCTTTTTAGGTTCTAAAGAATTGGGGTAGCTGGTGGTGGATACCTGAAACTATCAAACTACAACCCAGAACCCATGAATCTCGAAGACAGTTGTATAAAAATGTAGCTTACGAGGGGTGACAATGGGATTGGGAAAGCCATAAGGACCACACTCCACTTTGTCTAGTTTATGGATGGATGAGTAGAAAAATAGGGGAAGGAAACAAACAAACAAACAGACAAAGGTACCCAGTGTTCTTTTTTACTTCAATTGCTCTTTTTCACTCTAATTATTATTCTTGTTATTTTTGTGTGTGTGGTAATGAGGGTGTCGGGGATCGATTTTGGTAATGAATGTACAACTACGTAATGGTACTGTGAACAATCAAATGTACGATTTGTTTTGTATGACTGCGTGGTATGTGAATATATCTCAATAAAATGAATAAAAAAAAAACAAGTAGGATGCAGGTAAAAGGTCAAGACAGGGAAGGGTGAGGGAGTCCAATTTGCATTACATATCTTTCTTTTCTCTCTTTCCTTCATTGGGAAATAAGAGCAGATGTACATTCCCCAGGGAAGGACATAAGGAACTGCTACCTAATGTAATGAAGTTAAATCTTACTGATTCCACTGGCGACTTGGTGAGACCATGTGTGGGAGTTAGGGAGAAATAGTTTTCTTGACATCTGTGTGGTAAGATTAGTGATACTCAGACTCCATATTAATTTTCTTCAGAGTCCTTTCCTTCAATTTACTTTGTCTTTCTCTCTGTGCTATTTTCTACTGCACACATGCATGTGCAGGGGAACAAAGTACATAGCAAAGATTTGAAAGAAGAATGCTTTTCAGATGCTACTTAGATTTGTAGCATTATATAATCGAAATGTTTGATATCAATATACTACAAGAGAGTCTTAGTATGTTTTATTTAAGGTAAATATTAAACTAAATTTATATATGTAGAAATATGGTTATTATACACATATTAGTATATATTTTTATTTCTAGCAACAGTACACTGAAAATATTCACAAAAAATTTACAATTAAGGTGAACATATTTTACCATTTGATTCAGGTTAACGTTTTGGCAAAAGTAAATGAAATTTCTTGATCTAGTATAGAAACCAAACATGAAATAAACTGCAACCATCAATTCTTTGGTATACCTTTATTATTTCAACAGATATTAATAATGTAAAATAATATAATAATATAAAACTAGGGAGAAGATCATTGTTTTGGTTTGCTAAAGCTGCTGAAATGCAAAATACCAGAAATGGACTGGCTTTTGACAATAGGGATTTATTAGGTCACAAGTTACAATGCTAAGGTCATGAAAAATGTCCAAATTAAGGCATCATCCAGAAGGTACCTTCTCTGAAGAAAGGCTGCTGGCATCTGGGGTTCCTCTGTCATGTGAGACGTCATATGGTGACATCTGCTGGTCCTTCTCTTCTGGGTTCTGTTTCAGTGGCTCTCTCTTTCAGCTCCTGTGGGTCCTTTTTGCTTCTCTGGGTGTTCTTCTCTCTCTGCTCTCTCCAAATGTCTCTGACTTTTATCCTATCATAAGGGACCCCAGTAAAGGATTAAGACCCACTTTGAATTGGGTGGGTCACATCTCAATTGAAACAACTTAACCAAAATGTCCCACCCACAATAGGGCTGCACCACAGGAATGGATTAAAAGAACATGGCCTTTCCTGGGGTACATAACAGCTCCAAACTACCGTGACCATGATGACAGCTAACATTAAATATTAAATTTCCATTAAATATTGTAATAGACATCCCAGCAATGGAAATAAGACATAAAATAGGGACAAGGAACAGAAATTTGAAAGGAAGAAAAACACTGCATCTATTCACAGCTGATATGATTATTTACATGAGATGAATCCATAAATAATTGAATTACAAAAAATTTTACCATTGTTGCTAAATAAAAGATCAACATTAAAATTTAATTACACTTTGTATACCACTAACAGTAAAATTCAATTAAAAATGCCTGTCCCTTCAAGTAGCAACAAATAAAATAAGCTATCAGTAGTAAGTACCACAAAATTTGTCAAAAACATCATTTAATAACTATAAACCACTTTTGAAATATGTAAGATTAGACCTAAATAAATAGAAATATGTACTGTCTTCAACATTTTTTTATAAAAAGACTACTTCCCAGATTGCTTTAAAAAAATCAATATAATTCCAGGTAAGAGGTAGGGGTGTGTGGGTGTGTGTGTGTGCACATGTGTGTGTGTGAACTTATCAAGCTGATCATAAAATGGATATGAAAGAGCTAAGGTGTGAGAGTAGCTGAAACACCTTAATATAGAATAAACAGAAATGAAGACATCCCCTTCCCTATAATGAGAATTATTACATAGATGAATTGATAAAAATTTGATGGCTACAGAAAGAAAGAGAAATAGAACAGGGAATAGCACAGAGAGCCCAGGAACAGCTCACATAAATTTAGAAACATGATATATAAAGAAGTAATATTGAAAAATAGTAAGTAAATTATGGCCCATTTAGTAATGAGTTGGAGCAAGTGGTTAGGTCTACAGTAATAGGTTTAAAGTACTCTTAATTTATGCCATTAGCAAAACTTAATTCTACACGGAACAAGAAGATAAGTGTAAAAGGAAAAAAATACTTTAAATCTTTTAGAAGAAAGCGTAGAGAACATCTTTAGGACCTTGGTGTTGGAATGAGTTTTTTATAGCATTGTACAAAGAGTGAAAACCATGAAAAGAACATTTGATAAAACCAACTACATTAAAATTAAGAACTACTATTTATTTAAAAATCATGATAAATAGTATGTAAAGTGTTTAAAGACAAGTCCCAATCTGGGAGATGATATTTACAATAAATAACAATAATGCAATGATTGGGTCTGGAATACATAAAAACAATTCTACAAACCAGTATCAGTAAAGTCAATGTACACAAAAAATGAGCAAGTATTTGACAAATTTGGAAAAAGAAACCACAAGTTACCCAAAGGAAGAAAAAGTTCTATGCTGTTATCAATCAGGAAAATGAAAATTTGAAACACTTTTAGGTATATTTTCATATGCACAAAAGGCAAAGTTTTAAAAGTCCATCAATGTCAAGGATTGGCAAGAGCATGGAACAATCATATTTCTTATATACAGTTGGTGGAAATACAAATTGGACAATTTACCATATTTTAGAATTCTGGCTTTTTGTAATCTATCTGTGATGGTTAAGTTCATGTGTCAACTTGGCCAGGTTATGGTATCCAGTTGTTTGGTCAAGTAAGCACTGGCCTGAATGTTACTGTGAGGATATTCCATGGCTTTAAACCATCAGTAAGTAGAGTGCATCTATGGCTGGTTACATCTGCAATCAACTGAGGAGATTGCCTTGGACAATGAGAGAAGTCACATCCAGTCTGATGAAAGCCTTAAAAAGATGATTTCAGCAGTCAGAAGAGAGAATTTCCATGTCTTCTTCAGTCAGCCAGCTTTCCCTGGGGAATTCATGAAAAACCACTGGAATTCCCAGCTTGTAGCCTGCTCTATGGAATTTGGATTTGCCTGTCTCCACTGTCATGTGAGACAATTCTTATAAAACTCTCACAATATTTATATTTTATGTGTGTGTGTGTGTGTGTGTACTGTTGGTTCTGTTTCCCTAGAGAACCCTAATACACTATCCATTTCACTCCTAGAACTTTACCCCTCATCCAGTAAGCATAGGCTGCCCTTAGGAAAGGGGAAAGTATGGAAAAGGGAAGGAAAAAAGTACTTTTACAGCAGAGACACCTGCACACGGCGAGGTTAACATCATCAGTGACCATCCGTGTTGATCGTTGGGAGCTTGCACTGGATATGATGGGTTGAATCTAGCACTTCAGCTTTGTAGTCTTCCTTTCCAAAACCCATAGCTTCAATATAACCATGAGAGAAAACACCAGCCAGCCCCTGATGGAGGGACATTCTGGAATTCCTGACCAGCATGCCTCAGAATTGTTAAGGTCTTCAGAAACAAGGAAAGTCTGAGCAACTGTAAAACAGCCTAGAGAAGTCTAAAGAAACATGACTAAAAGTATTGTGGTGTCCTGACTGTGATCTTGGGCTAGAAAAAAGACACTAGGTAAAAACTAAGGAAATCTGAAAAAAGTATGAGCTTCAGTTAATAATAATATATGAATATTGGTTCATTAATTGTGACAAATGTACTATATGAAGATGTAAGATCTTAATAGGGGAACTGGATCCAGAGTATATGAGAAATCTCTGTAGTATCTTCATAGCTTTTTTTTTTTCTATTTAAAAAGAAAGGAAAAATCAATATCATAAAGCATATGAATTTTTCAATCCTTTTTTTGTATTTTCATATAACAATATTAATCCTTACCTATTCTCATATAACAGTACAACCATCACTTTCTCAGGGAAGACTTTTCTGATCCTTAGATATTTTAGTTTATTGTATTTTATATGCTCATAGAACTATGTGTCTTTCTTTACTTAATTATCAAACTTCCAATTTTACGTTTATTTAGTAATCAATTGTTAATATTTGTTTTCTCTTCAGATGCTCAGTTGTATGCGATTGGAAATTGTATCTGCTTTTGATCACCATAAAAGCTTCATGATCTAGTCCAAAGCCTGCTTAATAAATATTTGTGAATGAAAATGAGGGCCCAGAACAAGAAGAATGGAATGATTTTCAAAGCATTTGCTTCTGTCTTGTTAATTCAGACATGTCACTGCCCGTGTTACTAGGGTAGAAGCTAGAGTGTTAAGAGCTAGAGAAAGGAAGTTCATCCCTGAGTCAGGTGAAGCAGAGCTAAAATGAAAATGTATTCTACCATTCTCTTTCCTTTTGCAGTTTAAGAGATTTCTGGTATAGTTACATTTTCCTGTCCTAGCATCAAAAAAGTTTAGAGAAAGAAATTTCAGATTTCAGTTTGATTCATGGAAGTTTCTTGGAAGCCCCCAGCATGGAAATTTAAAAGGTTACAAATCAGAAAAGGGTTTCCATTCTATTCCTGGATACATGTCATTATGGACAACCTATAACCCTAAAGCATATTATAGTCTTCTCAGAGACAGAGGCTGTAAAAATTGAACAAAGGGAACATTGCAGGGTTCTATGATGCCTGCATTCTGTCAAGAATCAGCCTAAAGAAACACGGTACAATAGTTAGGGTGTTCATGCCAACATTCAAACATTTAAGAGGCCAGTATTGGACTAAAATAAAGCAAATCAGCACTGTGTATACAATAAGGCTTTAAGAAAAGGCTTTGTAATGGATCTTACCAAAACTAATGTGATAAAAATATGTTACTTTCTGATAGCAGAAAATTTTTTTCTATAAGGATATTTGCAATCAGTATATTTGAAGTCTTCTCATTGGGATGACATCTCCAGCATGTATGGCTTTTAGTTTAATTCTGGAACATAAATACATCACCTCAGCAGTGCTTGAAATAACCCTTAGATTTGCAATATATCTTTACTCTATTACTCTTTAGGAATGAAACATAAAAAGCTACAATTTTATAATTCATAGTAATTCCACAACCCTAAGAGACCTTCGAATTTAATCAGGATTTGCTTTCTCTAGGACTACTTTGGGGGAAGCCAAGTAATTTGCATGTTTAGAAAAGATACATTGTTCCAGAGACAGACACAGTGTTGCTGGGTGCCAAAAATTTATTCCGGAAGTCAAAACGTTAAAGGCTTTCACGTCTATAACTCAAGCCACTGGCTGATGTTTTCTTTAACTTTCTGAACCCTGTTTTAGTGTTGAGCAGTCAGTTTTTGGGTCTTCTTTCTTCTAATACTCTAGGACTGCAAGATAACTCCAGGTTCTTTGGGGGTTATTGACTTTGGAACAGCCCAATGTCCACTGGACGTGGGACTGTCCCTCATTCCTAAAGTGCCTGTGCATTCATGCATGGATGGATGACTGTGTATTTCAAGTAAAGATTTTGAGTATTTCTACCATCAAAAATGGTCAACTATGCTTTCAAATACGCACATGGACTCATTTGGCACAGGTATTGTTATTTAAGCATCACTGATTCAAAAAACATCAATTTTATGTTGCAAAGCAAATCATATTGCTTTCTGTGTCCCATCAACCAGGAGTGATTAGTTCTTTAGGTTTTCAGACCCTTAGAAATATGATACAAATTCAAGGAGGAGGAATTTTCCCTTGAAATATAAGCATGATGAAAAATCCGTCTCTCTAGACAATATTTAGTTCAGTGGGGGGACTGTTAAACTTAAATGTAACTCTGTCTGCAAGGTTGCTCCAGGTTATATTTCTGCTACTTTGAACAGAATTTTGATTAGCATTGATTTCCAATAACATGAAAAATCTGTGACACTTCCCTGAAGGCTCAAGTTGAGGATCACAAATCTTGGATGGCCTTTCTCTTCCTGGCACCTTTTTCTTTTTTTGGATGCTGAAAATATTTTCACTTTTTATTATAAAATAAAGGCCTGCTAATGATAGAATACAGAAATGGATCAGGATACAAAATTAAACATAAAATTCCTTCTCTAGTAAACAGTTTCTTGTAAATAATTCCAGAAAATTTCTATGCTTATATAAAAATGTGTGTACACACATCTCACACACTGTTCTGCATCTTTGTTTTAAACTCACCATAACTTGGACATCTTTCCATATCACTATATGGAGATCTGCCTGGCACTTTTTTGAAGGCTAGCAAGGCACATTTCCAGAATGGGAAGAAAGCCAAATTCCTGTTAAGCAAGTCATAAAGGCAAGATGTACTTGTTTCTGGAGGATTGGTTATATTCTATGACCTGAAAATGAAAATCAAAATAACACTGAGCATCCTCACTCATTTGTGACTAACTTTAGTATAACTTTGATAGAACTGGGTCACTGACCTTAAGGATTACACCTTCTAAACTGGAGACAATATATTCAAAGGAGCAGCAAATCTCTGTTCTTTGGGGGGGCAGAAGAGGTTCTTTCAGTGAAATGGAATCAGTGATGAGTATTTTTTTTCTTTTCCTTCCAGGCTTTCTCATCTAAATCCATACATTATAAACTGAGCTCTTCAAAGCTTTAAAAATTGACAAGATTCTAAGAAAGTGGATGCAGTTGGAAGAAAATATCTCTCTTAATGCAGATGTGGCCTAGGTAGGAGCAAAAAATCAATAACACCCAAATTTAAAAGCTTTCTAGACAATGCACAGGTCCTACATTTTATCTTTCTTGTGAACTTGAGGTGCTATTTAATAATCCCTTTGCCGGCTCAAAAAAGATCTATCAAAATAGGATCAAAAGAATTTCTTCCCTTTATATATATATATAAACATATTTTTTTTTCTTTCAACTATTTATTTTCCTCAAGAAAATGTCTTATTTTTCATCAGTGAACGTTTTCTTGTCTTCCTTGCTCTAACAGCACATTAACAATGAATCTGTGACATATGGATTCCCTCTAATAAATTCTTTGTTATTGAAGATTTGAACTTAAGTCATTTTATTTCAAAGGCCATACTATTTTTGATAACAGACCAAGAAAACATTGCAATGACTTTAAAAATACAATTTATGAAAATATGTTCACAAACCTAGCTTCTTAATCCTTAAGTAAATTGCAATATTACATCCTCTCCACTGACTACAGGCTCATTTTTCCAACTTCCAACTTGAAATTTCTACATGGATGCCGTTTATCACATCCAAAACAGAACTCATGGTTTCCAAACCCCAAACCTGCTCTTCAAACTGTCCCTTCTAGCTTAGCAAATGGGCATCCTCTTAGTTTCACAAATCACATCCTAGTAGCTATTCTTGATTCTTCTTTTTTCTTTATTCTTTTTCAAATCCAAATCATCACCAAGTTCTGTCGACTGTTTCCAAAAATACGTCTTCCACTTGTCTTTCCAAGTCTAATGCTATGACTCTAAGTCAAGCCACCATCAGCTCTCTCTGGACTATCACAGTTGCCTCCTGATTGGAATTCCTGCTTCTACTATTCATTCAGCCCTTCCCTTTACAATCCATTAAATCCACAGAAGCCAGTGCCATCATTTTAAAAATCAAACCAGATCATTCCTTTCCCCTGATAGAAACTTTTCACTATCTTCTTAATGCCTTCAGAGTAAAATCCTTAGTCCTCACCCTGGTTTATATAGCCCTCTATAACCTTTACCTTGACAGTCTCTCAAAGCTAGTGTCATGCCCCAATCCTCTTTCTCCACATTGATACAGCCACACTGACCACTCTGCTGTCCCTCTACTGTTTGAGCTTTGTTCTCACTGTGGGGGTCTTTGCAGCTCTTGATTTTTTACCTGGAGCTCTCTTCTTCCAAGGTCTCCCTGACTAGCCACCCTATGTCATTCAACCCATATAAGGAAACCCCACTAGTTCTTAGACCCTCTCAACTGCCTCACTCTGAAATTTTCCTCATTGCATTTATCCATCGCTGTCTCCATGCTTATTTGCAGTCTCCCTTCACTCCCTAGAATGTAAGATCCATTACAGCAGAAATTGCCCTTCTTGTGCACTGTTGAACACTGTGTGGGCCTGATACATAAGGTAAGCAATTAATAAAAACATATTTGTCAAATAAATGTGGCTCAATAAGATTCCTTACCTTTAGCATCAAGACAAATGCCATGCATAATGATCCTTGATTAATTCTGGAATTCACAGATCTGATTTGAGTAAAAGGTGCAATGACTTATGTCTTCATTACCAGTGAGCTTGAGGGTGAACATTTCTCAACTACTTTTTCTGCCACTTAAAAACAAAAATAAGTTTGTGTACTTCAAAATACATACGTACATACATACATAAATGAAAGAAAAAGAAATGTAAATAGTCAGGTGTTACAATACATACACAGTTTTTAGAGACCAAGAACTTCAGGTATTTGATTTACTGTCCATTTCATTCAATATGCATATTTCTCTACTGTTTGCTACTTTCATTTTTCAGAGCATCTTTTTCACCCCATGTGTGTTGTTTATGCCTGGAAGCATATGCACTGACAGAAAGAGGAGGTAAGTGAGTTTACAGCCAGGTAACTAGACACCTAAATACTGCCTCAGAAAATCAGAAATGAAAAGCAACCACAGTAACAATTTTCTATTTTGACCCCTGCCAAAGAAATCAAAAGACATTTTGAAAACCAGCCTCCCATGGAAAATAGTTTGCAATGGAGAAAAATCATTTCTGGCTTGGTTTAAACATTACCATGCAAGTCTTTTACCACAGAGGTCACCAATAAATTAAATTTCACAAGCAAGAAGTGCCACTCCTCTGGAAGGCTGTAGCTTATTCTTGGTTTCAATCAGCTTCTGACCTCTGCCAAAAGTTTATACGTTGTGTTGAATGTAATTGGAACAAAGTCATCCATGTGTGGTAGGTTGAATTAGGTACCCCAACAACCACAAATTCTAAGTCCCTGCAGGTGTGAACTCAAATTGTATATAGGATCTTTTGAAGATGTTATTTTTAGTTAAAGTGTGGTTACTGAACCAGGGTGGGTCTTTATTCACCTGGGGCCATTACTGAGTGGGGGGAGGGGGGTTTCTAAAGAGAACAGAAGTCACAGAAGCAAGAAAGGAGAGGACATCACCATGTGATGGGAAGTAGGGATACAAGCCAAGGAACCCAAAGGATGGCTGGGGGCCATCTCCAGAATACTGCAGTCTGTAGGGAGGAAGCAAGCCTTGACGGTATCTTGAATTTGGACTTCTTCTAGCATGAAAAACTTCAGCCAGTAAATCCCCATCCTTAAAGCCAAGCTACTGTGTGATATTTGTCACAGCAGCCTGGCAAAAGTAACACAGAGCCAGTGTAGTCATTCCACAATATTTGAGTGCACTGTTATTTTTTTAAGAACAATAAATTGTATTTTTAAACTTTACCACTCATCAATGTTCCTTTTATGCAATTATCTCATTTAATACTGTCAACAATCTCAGTGCCCTCTGAGGTAAGCAAAGCAGTAAGTATTATATCTTTTTCTTTCTTTCTTTTTTTGAAACATAGCATGGTTCTAGAGATTAAGGGATTTATTAGAAGGAACAGTGAAGTGAATCCTGCAGTAAAGGTCCTAACATTTCCATGAAGAAGAAAAATAGAATAATTTAGAGTAGACCTTAAAATCCTTATTAAACTGCGATTCTTAAGGTATGGCAAATTAATTAATTCTCTCCCTGTCTCACTTCCTTTCTCTCTCTCCCTCTCTCTCTCTTTCACACACACACACACACACACACACACACACACACACACACACACACACTCACACACACAATGTAATAATATTAAGAAGATGTTGCATGATCTGACATTTGGATGTTCGTAACATATGTTATACACTTATAAAAGGAGAAACAAAATAAGAATCTATTTCTGTCCTGTAACCTGAAATCCAGACTGGTCTAAGATCTGATATTTAAATTGGAGATGATTTCTAGGTTCAACTAAAAGAGCTTTCTTAGACTTTGGAAACATTCATCATCTCTGTAAACCTTGATGTCTATATCTAATGTATGCTGTAAAAAGAGCCAGGAATTGCATAGAATAAACTTCTTTTTTTTTAAAGTATCTCTGACTAATAAATATGTGTGTGTAGAATATAAATAATTTTTAAAATAAGATTTATTCTACAAATATATATCAAGCATACAATAAATGTTAGACTGTGTTAGAATATAAAGACTTTTTAAAATATGCTTTTTTTCCCCCAAACATCTTCCAGATGAGTCCTGATTTCAAGAAATGTTTTAGACCATTTTGGAAAAGATCATAGCCACACACACACATACACACACACACACACATCAAATGTTGCAGAACACTAGGGATTTTAGTTTAGCCATGTTTTTAAATTAATGGGCTAAAATATATTAACTGCCATCAAAAACAATAAACAAATAGAGGTGAATATCTCTAATTTTCATGGGGTAAAGCTGAATCTCAGAAAAGATACACAAATTCTTAGGGAACAAATGGGAGTCAGATTTCAAATCCCAATTGATTCCTACATTCCCATTCCTTTCCCTAAAAGTTATTCTTGAGATTCCTGTAGCAATATCATTTATAGCGTGTTGATGATTGTACTTAATTCTGTTTGTTCTTCCAAGAGTGAACCAATAATATATCATCATTGCCTTGTGCTTTGACTATTAAAATAATAGCATTCAGTAAAATTATTTTTCATGTTCTGTGTAAAATTATTGACAAAATATACAAAAGTTCCCATTTTCCTAAAGAAAGAGTTATTCAAGTAGGGCTCTGCCAAGATTTACTGGTTCCCAAATCTCCAATAACTACTGCCCAGTGCAATTTTTTCTTTTCTTATTTTCCTTAGAAAGCAAAGAAGGCTTTTTCTGGTCTTTAAATGATCCTTTTAGCTTACCCACAGGAAGTAATGGAATTTGGGCTATTAGACAAAATGCCTTTTTTTTCAGAGAACATTTGATTATAATATTATTTAGGTTTGATGACCAAGGTATTTTTTAGGATTTTTGCATCAATTTAGAAAAATACTAACAGAAAATAGTATTTTACTAAAGAAAAAAATAACAGGTAAAAATGTTTCAGAAGAAACTAATATAAAAATACCTTGTGTTGTAAGAACAAAAGAACAGATGAATTCATATCATACCTACTATAATCAGTCCAAGATGGAAACTCCTATGTCCCCCGAGTTGATTGATTTCCCTGTGATATTTAAATGAATGGGTGGTGTATTATATTCATAAATAACATCAAAGTGTACTATGCATGTGCTGGGATTAAAGTTTGGCTGTTACTGTGGAGTTAATCTTCTTCACAATTACACAATCAAAGGAAGAATTTTGAGTATATTTTTAGAGGGAGGAGAAAAACCCTAAAGCTCCTTTTCTTCCCACTTGCAAAAAAAAGGTGTCTGCAAAGAAAAGAAAAGAGCTTTTTAATTATTCACCTTTGGGGAACCCTTTGGACAGATGGACATTTAAGAACGAGAGTGAAAATGAAGAAATTAAAATATACAAGGTTGTAGACAGAGGTTTTTAGTGAGAGTAAAATTGTGTGACGAAGATAAAACCACAGACAGTTAAAAATGAGTTAGGATAAGAAGTCGTTTTATATTCCTACAATTTATCAATCACCCGTAGAATGCATATTACCATTTTTCTGATAAAATAAAAAATGACCAAAAGGAAAAAAAAAATTGTTGTCATTCCCTCACCTTCTGGATGGTAAAGGGGGAAAAAATAAAGTTAAGTAAAAGATCATTCGCTATTCATAGCTAATTCATTCTCCTGATAAGAAGAAACCTCTTTTATATTCAGTCCATAAAGTAAGTGGCCTGGTGATACCAAATTAAGAGGAGGTATATTGGATACCATGAATTATTCACAGGAAATTCTAGAGAGCTGAAGAACACACTATTAATTCAGCTTTAATATTAAAATCCAGCTGCAGTAAACAAGCATCCTTTTACTATGTATCTATGTGACCAGTAACTTCTTTTTAACAAGAGTTTTCTCTGATTTTCGACTATTTCAGAAATTGAAGATTAAGCTAATACCATCTTTAGATATTAAAAAAAAAGCAAATTACCCATCTGCTTGAGACATTCATTGACTTTTCATTTTAACGCATATTATATTTACTTTAGGGTGTGACACTTGTAGCTCCTTATCAGACTATTTTACGGGTGGATAACCTGAAGGTCAGAACAATTAATTCATCATGTTTACATGAAAGCAGCATCTGGAACTTTTTCACATTCCATGATTTCCACTTTTCGAGAATATTTGCTTAATTAAAACTAAAAATTGGGTAGCAGGGGCAGTAAGGATTATTCTGAACCTCGACTGTGCTGGTGCTGAGTGCTGAGGCCCCGATGCCTGAGAGTTGCTTGTTTGCAATCGGCACCACCGCCAGTTCTGCTTTCCAGCTTGCATTTCACTCTCAAGGCTGTCCCCACTCCCTACAGCCAGTTCCTGAGTTGCAATCAAAAGAGAAGGGATCAGTAAGGAATTGCCAAGAATTCTGTATCCTATTGTCGACAGGGTCAAGTACCCAGGAAGAAAACAAATATAAAAGATGCTCCTTCACTGGAGGGTGAAAACATCTCTCCTTAAGGCCTGGAGCTGAAGCACTGCGTAACATCAAATGCAAACTTTCCAATGGAGCATCTGGTGCAAGAAATTGCCCAAGATTTCAAGACACATCTGTGCTTCCAGAGCACAACTATCCGTGCATCAAGAAGCCAGGAAGGCCTATTCGGTGGGCCTGTTTGAGGACCCCCATCTGTGTGCTATCCATGCCAGTTAGGAAAAAATTATCCCAAAGACCTCCAGCTGGAGAACGTGCTGAAGCCCCACCATGACAGGGAACATTCCATTATCAAAACAAAATGAAACCAAAAAAGAAACCAGAAACAAAAACAACGTATTTCCCTTTTTCTTTATGGGGTATAAAGTTTCCTAAATATATGACACCAAATATAAAAATAGGAGACAGAGTTACATATTGGGAATTTTCATTTAATTTATGCGTGATTTTTTAATATAAAAAACACTAATGCAAGTCAAAATACTTCAGTCAACAAGATTGAGCATTTCAACTTCATAACAATGATAAATGAACCTGTTAAATTTTTTGGACAATGCCAGCATTTGAGTTTTATAAAAACAATTAGATGTCTTATTAATGGCAACTAAATGGTGTTTGGGACATTTTTTTTCATAGAATAGATTTCATTCACACATTCTATTTTTCCAACTGTATTGTCCTATACACAAGTATATGTTTTTGAGGTTGCCTTTCTTCTATATTCTGTTGATCTGTAGGTGTTGAAATAAGGAAAAATTATGTTTGCATATACATATACATTTACATAAATTCAAATAATTCATTTTGAAACACAGGATACTGTGCTTAGCATAAGAGTTTTGCTCTGGAGAGAACAGTTATTTAATTCAGGATATACTAAGTGTATAAATTAAATATTACAGAAAATAAAATAGTGTATTGGAATTATACATAATATACATATGGGGAATTCAGACATGAGAGCAGTTGTCCTGGATGGAGTAGAAAGGAAAAAGGTTTTGACTGGCAAAGAAATGTAGAGGAAAGAGTTAAAGCAAACACATAGATAAAATAATTTGAGAGATGTATTCAGGACTAGGTGAGCTTGCAACTGTTGTCAGAAAAGTGCATGTATCTTAGGGAATAATCAGGTATTGTTTGAGGCTGTTTATTCTGTTAACATAATGAAACACTGACTAAACAGGAAGTTGGTGAGATGATACTTCAGAGAGATAAAATCAGTTTAAAGGGATTTAATTTCATTTGTAGTTGTTTATAAGATTGTTTGTTCACTACAGCAAAGTGAATTCTTTAAAAAAAATTTGTCAGGACCATTCCACACACTAGATTGTGGGACAGAGAAGTTGGAGCCAGAGAGTGCTATAAGACAAACTTAAATCTATTTATGTTTGAGTTCTTGGTAAGGTTCGCAATCACAGTAGCTTTCATGAAAAGAATAAAGATAAATGAAAGAAGCTTTACCTGGAACAATTGACTGGTCTGGAAGACTAGCTAGATGTGAGAAAGACAAGGACAATGAGCCAGAAATGGTGCTGAAGTTTCAAGCGTGTATGGTGATGTGTGGAAAGATAGATCTATTGGCAGATGGGAAGTCATCCGAAAAGTCAGCTTCAAAACGGAATGTAATGAATTATGTTTGAGATATGCTTGGCTTGAAAGAACAATGGAAAATCCAAGGGGCTCATAGCACAATATTATCTCTGAGTTGCAATGGACTTGAGCAAGCATGAAGTTCTATCCTTTTCTGATATGCGGCATCAATCTCCTTAAACATCATCCCTAGCAAATTGTCATTCAACCTGTGTTTGACATTCCTTTAATGACAGGAATATTCCCTAATTTCTTAGCAATTCAATGTTTTTACAGATCCAATTTTTAAAAACATCGCTCTTGTGCTGATTCCAAAATACGCCTCCTTAAAATTCTCGGCTTCATGCTAGCTGTTCCCTATGGAAACATAAAATAAATTTACTCCTTTCACAAAACAACCCTTCAAATATTTGAAGACACTTTTCATGTCCCATTGAGCCTTCTTTTCTTGGGGTTCAAAATCATTGGATGTGTTTTCAATCCTTTTGTTCTCTCTCTTTAAAGTGTGGTGCCTAGATCTGAAATGAAATTTCAGAGAAGGAAGAGGGCTCAGGAAAAAGAAATTAAGACTGGAAGTTTTTTTTGAAGCTATGACACAGGAGAAGAGTACTGAAAGGGAAAAACAAACAAACAAATGCCAGACCACAGAGCCAAGGAAAGGAAGAAGAATAAATAATACAGGCAAAAGATAACTTAGATGGGCACAAAGAAAGCCCAGGCATGGTGGTGGCAGCCACTTTAACAAAGACAGAAATATAAAATACTATAGAGGAATAAATGTGATTAAAACAAAAATGCTGAGCAAAGGCCATAGGTTCATTTATTAATAATTTATGAAGAGTCTATTTTAGGCAAATTGTGCTCAAGGAAAAAAGATCTTATAACTTTACATTGTAAGGATATAAGAAAAATTTGGCAGTGAGGGAAATGAGAGAAATAAGACAAGGAGTAGAATAATCCTGTCCATACGTCAAGACTTGGATTCAGGAAGACTTCCCTAATACTTGTTCCCAAAGGCAACTAGCATTCCTTATTTGTTCCTTATTTGTGCTTCCAGAACACCCACACAATTTCTTGTAACATTACTTGTGTTTAAGTAAATATGCTGCTTGGTAAACTGAAAATAAGGAAGCTGCAAGGTAAAAACTGATGTCACAGAATATTGATGTAATAGCCAGTTAGAAGATTAAATCTTAGGGAAAAATGTTTTAGCACTGAATATTCCACCTGATCTGGAGAAGACTAGCAGGGATATTACCTGTTTCTGCTTTGGAATTCTGATGAATGGAAAGGATTTAGGAGGAAAAATACATTTCAGATATGTAAATAAAAATATGAGTACAGATATAGACTTGACATGGTCATGGATTTGAATACGTATAAGATCTAGGTAGATATAGATGCACACTATGAATCATTATAAATATTCCTTTAATTTCAAATTCAGGCTAGTTAGAGTTTCTAAAATTCACCCTGAGAGACAAGGAGCAACGTGCTATGTATTATGTGCCAAAAGTTCAGCAGTACTAAAGACTCAAAAGTCCTCACTTTAGCAAACACTTTAGATTCATTACTTGAACATATTCTTCAGGTCCATGGAATAAACTCTGGACCCAAAAATGAATAAGACCTTGGCTTGTGCCATGTGGTTACTGTGTGAGGTCAGAGTGAGGAGTCATTTAAGTACATTGAATTACAGCAACAAAACCTTCTTATGAGACAGAAACTAAACTTAACACAATGGATTAAAGGTAAAGATTTGCAATTTTGTGACAAAGAGAGAGAATGACTTCAGAGCCTGTTGAGTTGGCTCTATCCTGGTTCAATGCATCACACATTTAAAGAATGTTTCCATCAGAATAGGAGTGGTCGGCTCTGAAATTATGGACAATGAGAGTTAAAGGTAAATGTGGGTAGCAACCATTCAGTCCTGCCCAAGGGAGAAAGACTGATTTTCAGAGTTGGTGCATTACAGAGCCTTGGGCACAGCCATTTATCTTCCTTATGGTGATGGAGGCTGTGTGCTCACCCAGACGCCATTAATATTTAATTCATCTGCCTTTGTCCTGGTCCCAGGCTCACATTTCTTGAATAGTCCCCAAAAAACAGTGAGCAGGAGAATGTGAGCACTGAATTCCCTTTGATGGTTACAGGGGTCATCCAACCACTTCACAGCCATCTTTTTCAAAGTATGTATCTCTCTATCTTTCTTCCTACATCTTGAAATTATTACTCCCTTTTGCAGAATGTCTCACCCTATATATTTCTCAGTTCTATTCCAGATAAAATCTAATTCATTGTGGGCTAGCCAACTGTGTTAGAAATTGGAGTACATTTCTTTCTAAGTAAATATCGTATTGTTAATTTTATAAGTTTTCATTATGGTAAGCAATTCCAAAGGCACAATAAATATTGGAGCATTGATAGATATTTACTTTCTCATGACAAACCTATTTTATTTTCTCATGTGGTAAATAATGCCAATGAAAATTAGCCCTGGTTGTTATCTCTTTATTTCATATGTAAGCATCAGTATTATTCTAATCCCGACTAATTAGTTTCAGTTTCTCACTCTCAGAATAAGATGATTGGAAACATTAATTTATGTTATTATGTTTCCTACTCAAGGTTGTACAAAAATACACATCTTTTTAAGAAATGAGGGCTAAATGCATATAAATCCCATTTTTATGAGATAGCATTTAATAAAATATATATATTTTAAATAATAATAATATGCAACAAAGATACATAATATCAGATCCAATTCAACTTATGGTATGTGTGCGATTATTCATTTACGGTTATACTTTAAAGAGGCCAAATTTTGATTATTTAAAATTGGCATTATAATATTTCTAGTCCCTAAAAATTCTATATAAATCATTGGCTGCCTTTACATACCCCACAGAAAAAGGCAATGCTAAAGAAAAAAATATAGCATGAGTAATATAACCAATATATTGATAATATTGCTTGCATCACCAAAGGACATATGAAAGATCATGTTCAAAATCATCTATATTATTTTGCCAAGTCTGTATAATAACACATCCTTAGACCTTAGACAACTCCCATGAGATAGATTCTAAATTCACTACAGTTTCAAAAATGGACCAAGCAAGTTTTACACATCTTGTAGAATTTCTGTTCCTAGAACAGTATAAGTTACTTTGGGGGAAATAAACACATTTGTCAGGAAAATCATAAGAAATAAACAATAAAATGATGTGCTCTCCATGTGGAAGACCCTCTTCCAACCTTTTTTCGTATCTGCTTAGAGAACTCAAATATATTCTTTAAGACTGTCTCCAAGCATTTTCTCAGTTCTGTTTAAAAATATATATGGATCGAGTGCTGATGCTATCCCAGACGTTACGCTGGGGTACATGGTTGGTTGAAAAGGAGGACAAAGTTCATGCCCTTAATGGTGGATGATCTGGTAACCGTATCACAGAAAAGCAAGTAATTTCAGTGCACTGCATGTTGTGATGGTTAAGTTCATGTGTCAACTTGGCCAGGTTATGGTGTCCAGTTGTTAGCTGAGCAAGCACTGGCCTGATTGTTACAGGAGGATATTTCATGGATTTAAATCATTAGTCAATTGGTTGTATCTATGGCTGATGACATCTACAATCAATCGGTTGAAGGCCTTCAAGGGAGAACTGACCATTTCAGCAGCAGGAAGAAGAATTTTTATCTCTACTTCAGCCAGCCAGCTTCTCCTGGGGATTTCATCAAAACTTTCATTGGTTCTCAGCTTGTGGCCTGCCCTAGAGAATTTGGGTTTGCCAATCCCCATGGTTGCGTGAGCCAATTCCTATAATCAATCTTACAATATTTACATATATATCTCCTGTTGGTTCTGTTTGCCTGGAGAACCCCAACTAATACCATGTGCTCTAATTTCTGGGTATGCTGAGGGTAAAAAAGGAGACCAGATGAGGGATCTTCAGACCACGCTAGAGGATTCGGGAAGCTTCCAAGGATAGGTGATACCTGGGGCCATATCTTAATAGAAGGTGAAGACTGAAGCAAGAGAAAAAGAAAGTGGTAGATTTGAAACACTTTATTTTGTAAAGCTGACCTCAGCGTAGTTGACTCTTCTATTACTTTAGCCATTAATGTAACATAATATACTACATATCTTTAATATAGCATGCAGAGGACATACTTTTAAATAGTAATCATTACATTTACATTTGTCATCTTATTAAACAGTAAACTCTTTCAGCCTTTTCTTTTTACATGTTTTGAAGTCCCAGTGTTTAACATAGGTACAATTACATAGGATAAACAGCAAATATTTATTTGATGTATATTATTGAGCTTGTGGGATACCCATCTTAAAAACCTATGTCCAAATTTAAAATCTTCATTTGGATATGTGAAATGTATCGAAGATGCAAAAATCTTCATTTTGTTATATCAGGTGGGTAGACTATAACAGAACAGCACCTAGATTCTAGACTATTTCATTGATATTATTTCCCTTTCAATAATATAAAAGGAGGCTCACAGAAATAGATTCAGAGAATTCCCTTAGACCACGGTGTGTAAGAAGTGTTGCTCTCCCACATTAGGTTTGCAGAAACTGGATCATGGGAATTACCACCAGGAAACCAGAGAAGTCATTAAGCAGGACTGGAAGAAGAAATGTTCTAAGGAAATAGAAAGCCTTCTCATTTTAAAATCCAGTCTTTCTTAAAAACGATTGACATATTTAATGAGTTTTTAATTTTGACAGAAATTAGATACTTTTTATGATGTGGATATATGGCAAACAAATTGACTCAAAAATTTAAGCCTTGAAAGTGAAGTTCAGTCACTGTCTAGAATATCCAAGCCCCTAATCACTATTTTAAGAAATGTATATTATTCTTAATAGTATAAGGAATAAATTTTATATAGTAAACTTGAAACATACATCAAAATTATATAATAGATAAAAACATTCACTCCTAATTATGCCATCTAGAGATAACCACTAAAAAGTTTTTGATATAATATCTTCTCATTATTTTTATTTTTAAAGTTTTCTCATTTTCAACTTGTATGCACTATTTTGTTTGTTTTAAAGGATTGTTTTATCCTTCCATTTTAAGTGCATAATGGACATACTATTCATAAATATACTCTCCTTAAAAATATAAGACTCTTGGAATAATAAACTTATGTATTATGATTGTGCATGTCTATAGCTTTACATATTTTGCCCTCCAAATTACACATTTTTATTTTCTTTATATTACACAGTCACGTACTACCTCGACTTTCCCCCACATTTGCCAGTTTCATTACTCATCATTCCATCTCAGGCATGGGATCATTTTTCTCCCTGCGGAAGGACTTACTTTTGAAATTCGTTTAGTAATGTTTAGTAGGTAGTGAATTCTCTCTGCTTTATCTGAAAACGTTTATATTTCACTTCTTTTCTTTTAAAACTTTTCTGCATTTACAATTAAAGGTGACTTTTTTCAGTCTTATTGAAGTATTACTTCACTGACTTTGGCTTCTGTTATTACTCCTTATAAATCAGCTGAAGTCTAATTGTGCCTCATTATGACTACTTTGTTCGCTTAGGTGGCCAGCCCCGAGGAAGTTGGGTCATTAGTGAGTGCTTTCCATTCACTTCTTTGGCCAAAATTATCCAGGTAGAATTTTTGTTTGAGCCTGTAAATCAGCAGGAGTCCAATTTCCATTCTCCAGGGAAAACAGATCTGGAGTTTTCTCCCCAAATCAGCCTTTAGCCAGCATCAGGTTTCCTCATAGAAATAGGATGATTGCTTTACCTCCTGAAATGGCAACTCACGGATGAGGCCCCTTCCATTTGCTATGATTCCCCATCATGTTATTTTATTTTATTTTTTTATTACCTGCTTGACCTGTATCCTTCCCCCCATTGTTGGGGTACCCCTCTCAGATGCACGGCTTAACAAAGGGGACTATAGTAATAAACTTGCCAGTGCTTCTATTTAGCTCAGTCTCCGGGCAATATCATAGGATTTCACAGGGAAGGAATGGCAAGACCCATGCAAGGGGCCATGCTCCCAGTTAGTCCGAATTTGGCTATGTGGGGTGACGTGAAGTTATGATGTAGCCTCGAGTACCGTTAGCTATAGACTTTGCCAAACATAACAGCCTTGATATACGGTATCCGTGGTATCTTATGCAGTCATGTCAACTGCCGTGTTCAGAAACATTTAACACCCTATCCTGGGAACATCAGATCAAACAAACTGAAAGGAAAAATATGCAAGTAGGTTAAGATATACTGTTGTGGATTTTCATTCTCCTCTATGCTCTGTCATCTCCTGAACCTGGAAAACGTTCAAGTAGAGTTCTCTCACAATCAACCTGAGAACAAAGTTAGTTAAGCAACTAATCCAGTCCTGAAGAGTGTTTTAATATCTGTTTGTACTAGCCAGAGTTTCGATGGTCCGCTCTGC